>NC_133648.1:279297843-279597843 GCF_009905375.1 Apium graveolens
ATTAACTTGTGGCACATGGTTCTAGCTCATATCCTATGACTATGGTTGGAAAAAACTTCTCTGACATACCCTCTAACTAAGGCCCAATTGGGCCTAATGAGGGCCTACCCATGACATGGCCAAATCTCCCTATTTCTAAGTTGCAACAAAACTGTCCCCTGCTGGACAGATTTTGTTATTCTACTTGTGCACCTAACCAAATGACATGCAAACCTCCAACCAACTCCTAAAACCTATTATATACTCCCCATACTAACTTCTGGTGGCTTGGGCCTCAAGTGCACATCAATGACATGGTCAAAACTCACTCTAAAACCTCAGGGTACTAAACTGATTTTTCTGCAGAAACTATAACTTCTCATTTTCCAAGATTTTAACTTGACAAACCCAACTAACAACAACTAAATACTTAAACCAAGACCTATACTTGGTATTCTAGACTGAACTAACTCCCTTTTCTTAAAATACCCTTGGTGAGATCATCCTTACCTAAGGTGCAACTATGGCAAAACAAAAGAGACTACTCTTAACAAATCGCAAATCTTCATGCCTTTGAAACAACAAGATATATATTTTTATAAAAGATAACCACAAATTATTACCATGCAACAAGAAGCATAAATCAATATTATCACATTATTCCTACTGAAATTAAGGCTCACTAACAAAATCTTTCCAAATAATCAAAATTTCACAACAAACTAAGAGAATTCCACATGCATGCATGCCTTCGGGTTTTTCAAACCAAAACAACATGATTTCCAAATAAATTTTTTTATCATAATTCAACATGCAAGCCTAACATGGATTACAATCAAATGATCAACTAGCATGCAAAAGGATTTTATCAAGACTTTACTACAAAATTCATGTTATCATCACAAAATACACAAAAATGTTAACAAGGCAACAAAACACCATCCATTCGGCTCCTATCAAGTCATGGCCGAATGGATTAGGGTAAAAACAGCATTCGCATAGGTGTAACACTCTTATGTCTAGCCATTCTTGACCCTATGATACTATAACTCATGGTGAAAGCCTTAGATTCACAAGAATCAAGGAGGTTCACTTTGAGTTTAACAAAAACATCACCATGCAAGGTCAAAACATAGGTTTTTCACTCTATACTTTTGAAATATATAAGAATAACATATAGGGAGTAAAATTACTTGAATATAAGATGATTGTTTTGGTGAAAGAATGAAGAAATGAAGGGGATGGAGGGCCTCGGCTATGGGATGGCCGAGAGGGAGGGTTGAGCCGAGAGGGAGGGAGGAGAAAAGGGGAGGGTGGAGTGAAAATGGAGTGATCATCACTTTAGTTTTGTTTTTATGTCTTTGACTAGACTAAATGTGAGTGGATTTAGGAAATGACAAGAGTAACCCTCTAGCTAAAGTTAGGCAAGTTTGCATGCAAGGTCAAGGAGGTAATTTGGCTAGCAAAATGTGAGTTAGTGGGGTGGAGAATGTCTTCTTTGCCCTTTGGTTAAATAGAAGAGAGTTTGCATGCAAGGTCATTCATGTAATTTGATAATTATTAAGCAACTAATTTCCAAAGATTTATTTTTATATAATAAAGTACAAGTTCAAAAATTATAAAATTTATACCATAAAATAACTTGGATTTTTAGAGACTTTATAAAAATCATTTTCAAAATTTGTGTACAAAATGTCTTTTAAAAGAAAATTTTTCCAAAGCTTAGAATATTCCTTATAAATCAAAAATAAAGAAATTAAATAAATTCTTGCTTTGAAAAATCATATACTACCCAAAGCAAATTTATAAAGCAGAAATTTTCACTCACACAAACGTACAAGCATTGAATATATTTTTATTTAACTTAATATTATTCACAAATAATATTACATAAAATGCCGGTCGTAACATTACACAGGGCGAATAAAACGGTTAGAGTTACCCACTAATCATATAACATCATACATGAACCTATGCTAGCATGGCAAGTTCTAAATCTCAAGATCCACCATCGCTTCACAAGAGATTAACACCCTATCTTATATGTTCGTGACGCACATAAGACGAATAAGCACAACCAATACTAGATATCATACAATTATCACACACTAAGGTATTAAACAACTAACTAAAGAATTCCATAGTAAATTCGTTACGACCCCATGATCACGATTAGCCCATGATAGCACTCATCGTCATCATGGGTTCATATGAAAGCATGATAAATAAACACAAGAGAATATTAACTAAACTAATTATATTAAACCAGAGTACGTCACAAGAGTAAATAGGTTCAAAGTAAAGAAAACTAGCATCCAACGATTAAAGAATCACAGAAAATATGCTTCCTCTTCGTTGCGGTGTGCTAAAACGGTCTTCTTCCTTATCTCCTTCGCTCTTCGATTAATACTACGATCCAACCTTCATGAAACGTCTCTGAAATCTACTTATATAGGAGTCCCATAAAACCAAGATTACTCAGAAGTTGGAAGCCAAACAGAAATAGAAGTCTAAAATAATTATTCTGAATTTTCGACCCTGCGCGGCCGCTCAGCATAGCTGAGCGGGCGCTCAGCTTTCTGCGCGGCCGCTCAGCTATGCTGAGCGGGCGCTCAGACCCCTTCTAGAAAAATGGTCTGTTTTGCTCCGTTTCTTCACTGTAATCTGCTCCTATCTTCCCACTTGCAATGCTGAACATACGCCAAGGCTTATTATTGATGAATTCTCCCCCGAAATGCAACTAATACCCTGAAATGCACAAACACTAGAAAAATGCATCAAATACACAAAATACTTGATTTCAAGACACCAATTCAAGCTATTATAAGACGTTCTAAATGGTATAAAATGCCACTTATCACACCCCCAAACTTAAATCGATGCTTGTCCTCAAGCGTCACAGACTCAAAAACAAAATAAAAACATGCATGAATGCAATCTATATGAAATGCATCGATCCCCCTTACTACGACCAAACCAACCAACTCACAACATCTCAACAAATGCAATTAGGCGAATAAAGATCAATCAAATCATACAAACTAACATACAGCCAGAAATGTGGTGTGTGCAGATGCTTAACAGATATGCTTCGGAACTAGATCAACTATCATAACTCAACTATCATCAAGGCAATCTCATGATTATACAAAGAATAAAAATTCTAGGCACAAAGTGACTTATAACACTTCAAGACTCCTGGAGCTTATTACGGAATCATGCTTTTATTTATAACAACAATGCTTATTTGACCGTGTAATGAGTGAGGTCCACAAAAGACTTATACAATGGCATCCATGTAGCGAGCGTTAGGTTAGCGGATCCCAGACTATAAAAGCATTAGGTCACTAGGCACAAAGTCCCCTAAGAACTTAATAACTCGAATACCAAAAAGCCCACTCGTGATCAATTATGCATTAACTCTTTATTTTTTTTTATTTCTTTTTTCTTTTTTCTTTCAACTTTCTGAGCAAGTGCGTTTCGCTCCATCTTGCTCAACCCTAGACTACTCGCATAAAATACGAGCCGGCTACTAGCCATTTGACGCCTAGCCACAATTAACAACGAATTCCATTTTTTACTCCATATTTTCTTTCCATGTCTTTTATCACTAAGAACCTATTATAAAATTCTAAGCATAATAAATAGATTAACCTCGAAAACCATCAAACAATAACAACAATCTAGTCCTTAAGCATTCTCTAAGACTTAGTGAAAATACAAGTGTTTCTAGCATGCATATCAACCTACACGACTCAACATCACTCTAACGCTATCACTACACTCACATCAATATCACGAATCAATTGGTAAATCAGCGCAAAAGGGATCATGGTAAATGCATGAGCTACATGACATGATAAACAAATAAAGCTATAAATAAATAAAAAAAACTATATGGCACAAATTATGCAATTATATGAACTAAACTATCATGAATATGCAACTATATGACACACACACAAAATATTCCTTAACTACCACCCCCAAACTTAAAATCTTCACTGTCTTCAGTGAAGGTAGTAGAAAGGAACACATGGTATACCTACTCGGAGAGATCATCATCATCATCACCCTCAGAGGGTGGTGTATCAGGAGGCGGATATGCAGAGTCCTCACCAAAAACTGGCCACTTGATGTCAGCTCCAAGGCCTCGAAAAGCAGTCCCTAGTGCAAGGGTGAGCTCCTGAGGAAACCTGCTCTGCATCTCGTACATAACATCCATCCTCCGAGATAGCCTCCTATACTGAGCATCAACCATCCCAGCACCCTTCTGAGCTCTAGAAGAACCAGCCTCATCACGCCTTGGCCTCACCATGGTAGCACCTCATGCTGGACGCCCTCCTGGAAGACGATAACCCAACCCATGCTCCTCGGGCTCACCACCGGTCCACTCCTGCATCGCATGCAGAGTCCCGAAATCAATAGGAGCGGCCGGCAACTGCAACTGCTCATGAGACGGCCATTGAACTCCCACCGCTCGGCAAAACTTGGTAACCGTAGATCCATAAGGGATGTTCATATGCTTAGCTCCCCTCAAAAACTTCAGAATTCCTTGGTAGATGAACTCACCAAGGTCCACATAGTACTCCTCATTCAAAATTCCCCACAACAACTGCGCTCTCTCAACTGTGACCTCATGTGCATGCGAAGTAGGCAAAATATTAGCACAAATAAAAGCATTCCATGCACGGGCATACCTATTCATGACGATCACCGAAAAGTGACGATACTCATTAGTTCCAGTCTTGAAGGTCCAAACTGTGCCCAGCCTACAGAGAGTAGCACAAATCAAATCCAAGTCAAAATCCTCAGCAGTCTTCTCGTTCCAGTTCTCCTCCGTGGGCTTCCTCTGTCTCTGCCCAATCACACGGCGAATCGCCGGAGGGTGATAATCCATCATCATCCCCCGGACCACAGAATACCCATTCTTCTCGGCCTTCGCGTTCGCATAGAACTCGCGAACCACACTCATCTGCACTGCTTCAGGCGACTCACAAAAAGCTATCCACCCCTTCTCAGCAATCATAGATAACAAATCACCATCCCTCTCCGATGGTAAGAACCCCCTCTCCTTCAAAATTGGCTTCCCCAGAAGCCTAGTGTACTCCTCCTCAGCAGCCCTATCATTCAAACGAGGCCTCGCAGCAGTACCCCTCGAAGAATCAGCAGTAGGGACAGTGCTGCTGCTATCAATACTCCTTGTTCTCTTGGGTGCCATCGAATCTGAATAAAAGTGCTTGAGATTTGTGTTTTTGTGTTTGGGAGAGAGTTTAAGTGTTAAAAGTGTATGGAAGATATATGGGATATGTGTATGTATATATAGGGTATGGATTAGGGTAGAATTTGATTATGAGTGGGTTTAAGGGTTAAAATCATGGGATAATGGGGAAATAGGTCGTGGGTTTATGGGCTGTGTTTTGTGTTTTTATTTTTCTGATTTTTTTTTTGTTTTTGTTTTTTATTGAACATAAAAAAATTTCTCCCAGTCGGCCCCTGAGCGGTCGCTCAGCAGAGCTGAGCGGGCGCTCAGCTTGCTGAGCGGGCGCTCAGGAGGCTTCCGGAAATTTTTTTTCCAGGTTCCATTTTTCTGAATTTTTTGTGGTTTTGGATAGGTTATTAACTTCTAAGGGTTCCTGTAACAACAAATCATGGGTTGCCTCCCACGAAGCGCTTCTTTTTGGTCATTAGCTTGACGTTGCGTACCTTCCTCAAGTTGACAATAAAATGGCACTAACCACTTCCCGGTTTACCGTGTCCCCATAGTAGTGCTTCAAATGCTGACCATTAACCTTGAATGCTTGGTCCGGATCATTCTCAAAAATTTCCACCGCTCCATGTGGAAACACAATTTTGACAATAAAAGGTCCAGACCACCTTGATTTCAACTTCCTAGGAAAAAGTCGGAGACGAGAGTTGAATAAGAGAACTTGTTGCCCCGACACGAATAACTTAGGATGTAGCTTCCTATCGTGCCACCTTTTCACCTTTTCCTTGTACATTTTGTTGTTCTCGTACTCTTGGAGTCGAAATTCATCAAGTTCATTAAGCTGAAGCATTCGCTTCTTTCCAGCTGCATCTAGATCCAGGTTCAACTTCTTTAACGCCCAATAGGCCTTATGCTCAAGCTCCGCAGGTAAATGACATCCCTTACCATACACAAGTTAAAACGGGTACATCCCAAGTGGAGTTTTGTACGCTGTTCTGTAAGCCCAAACAACTTCATCTAGCTTTAAAGACCAATCCTTCCTCGACGGACAAACAACCTTCTCTAAGATGCGTTTGATCTCTCTGTTAGACACTTCCGCTTGACCATTTGTTTGCGGATGATAGGTAGT
The DNA here is from genome assembly GCF_009905375.1 of Apium graveolens. Lineage (NCBI taxonomy): Eukaryota > Viridiplantae > Streptophyta > Magnoliopsida > Apiales > Apiaceae > Apium > Apium graveolens. The sequence continues at coordinate 279,304,161 of NC_133648.1, forward strand.
AGCAACTCGATGATTCACATTATAGCGCTGCATCATAGAAGTGAACTTACGGTTGCAGAAATACGACCCTTCATCACTTATGATTACTCGTGGCGTTCCAAACCTTGTGAAAATCTTCTTATGAAGAAAATTCAACACTGCCTTTGCATCATTTGTTGGTGGAGCTTTGACTTCTACCCATTTTGAGACATAATCGACTGCCAGCAGAATGTACTGATTATTGCAGGACGAGACAAAAGGCCCCATGAAATCGATTCCCCAAACATCAAAGACCTCGACTTCAAGCATCACATTTAACGGCATCTCATCCTTTCTCGTAAGATTTCCCACTCTTTGGCAACGATCACACCTTAAAACAAACTGATGAGCATCCTTAAACAAAGTAGGCCAGAAATAACCTGCTTGCAGAATACGAGCTGTCGTCTTCTCACCACCATAGTGTACACCATAAACTGTGGAGTGGCAGTCTCGTAATATCCCCTCCGTCTCACAGAGTGGGATACATCTCCTGATGATCTGGTCAGCTCCCTGTCTAAACAAATACGGTTCATCCCACATATACCACTTCACCTCATGCAGAAACTTCTTCTTTTGAGTTGTGGTCAAATTAGGAGGCATTAAATTGTTGACAAGATAATTCACAATATCTGTGAACCATGGCTCTTCCTCCTGAACTGCGAACAACTGCTCATCCGGAGAAGATTCGTTGATCAATGTCTTATCATGTGAAGTAGACTCGGGATTCTCCAATCTAGAGAGATGGTCAGCTACTTGATTCTCAGTACCTTTTCGATCCTTGATCTCTAACTCAAATTCCTGTAGCAAGAGCACCCAACGAATGAGTCTCGGCTTCTAATCCTTCTTGGAAACCAAATAGCGAATGGCTGCATGATCAGTGAATACTGTCACTTTTGTCCAAAGCAGATAAGATCGAAATTTTTCAAAACCAAAGACTATAGCCAAGAGCTCCTTCTCAGTAGTGGTGTAGTTCATTTGGTCCCCATTTAAGGTCTTGCTAGCATAATAGACCACATGAAAGAGATTATTCTTGTGCTGCCCAAGAACTGCACCCACCGCATAATCACTCGCACCACACATCATCTCAAAAGGCTCTGTCCAATCCGGTGCTGTAATAACTGGTGCAGTGATCAAACTCTTCTTAAGAGTCTCGAATGCCGTTAAGCAGTCATCATCAAATTTGAAAGGCACATCCTTCTCAAGCAAGTTGCACAACGGCTTAGATATCTTCGAAAAGTCCTTGATGAAACGCCGATAAAAACCCGCATGACCAAGAAAACTACGGATTCCTTTCACAGAAATAGGTGGTGGAAGATTTTTAATGACTCCCACCTTGGCTTTGTCCACCTCAAGACCCTTGCTAGAGACCTTATGCCCAAGAATAATGCCTTCACACACCATAAAATGACATTTTTCCCAATTGAGCACCAAATTAGTTTCCACACACCTTTTGAGCACTGCATGAAGATTATTCAAACATTCATCGTACGAGTGTCCAAAGACGGAGAAGTCGTCCATGAACACCTCGACATTATTTCCAATCATGTCAGAGAATATAGCCATCATACATCTCTGAAAAGTGGCCGGTGCGCCACATAACCCAAACGAAACTCTGCGAAAAGCAAACGTGCCAAATGGACAAGTGAAGGTAGTCTTTTCTTGATCCTCTGGTGCAATACAAATCTGATTATACCCCGAGTAGCCATCTAGAAGACAATAGTACTCATGACCAGCCAACCTGTCAAGCATCTGATCAATAAACAGAAGAGGGAAGTGATCCTTCCTCGTGGCCTTGTTCAACTTTCGGTAATCCATGCATACTCTCCATCCTGTGACTGTTCGAGTGAGGATGAGCTCGTTCTTCTTATTTGCTACCACAGTGATACCTCCTTTCTTAGGTACACATTGCATGGGGCTCACCCAAGAATTGTTAGAAATAGGATAAATGATTCCTGCATCCAGCCACTTCAGAATTTCTTTCTTCACCACTTCTTTCATGGTAGGATTAAGTCTGCGCTGTTGTTCAACAGTCGGCTTACTACCCTCCTCTAGTAGAATCTTATGCATGCAATAGGAAGGGCTGATCCCCTTGATGTCTGCTATAGTCCATCCGATAGTCTATTTGAATTCTCTCAAAATCCTTAAGAGCTTGTCCTCCTCACTACCTGAAAGGTCAGATGCAATAATAACAGGTAAAGTAGATGCATCACGTAAAAAAGCATACCGCAAGTGTTCCAGCAATGGCTTAAGCTCCAAGGTAGGTGCTTCCTCAATTGATGGTTTGAGCTTTCCTTCAGAATTTTTGAGGTCAGAAGTACCAAGAGATTCAAACAGCATGTCTAGCTTTTGCCTCCAGGGAGAAGCATTAAGATATTGTAATTGCTCATTGCCATCCTCATCATCACTGTCAAAATCCCCCACTAAGGCCTTCTCTAATGCATTAGACATTAGCATATGATCGAGTTCTGAAGTAACCGTAGAATCAATCAAATCTACTTTTAAGCACTCCTTATCTTCTGTAGGGAATATAATTGCTTTGAATACATTGAATGTCACATCCTGATCCTGCACCCTCATAGTAAGTTCACCCTTCTGCACATCTATCAAGGTATGGCCAGTAGCCAAGAAAGGTCTTCCCAAGATTATGGGAATCTTCTTATCTTCCTCGAAATCCAGAATCACAAAGTCTGAAGGAAAGAAGAGCTTATACACCTTGACTAGCACATCCTCCACTATGCCTCTTGGGTAAGTAATAGAACGATCAGCCAATTGTAGAGACATGTAGGTGGGCTTTGGATCAGGTAAATCCAACTTTTTAAAGATCGACAACGGCATCAGATTGATGCTTGCTCCCAAATCACAAAGGCACTTGTCAAAAGACAACTTGCCAATGGTGCAAGGAATGGTGAAGCTATCTGGATATTTCAGCTTTAGAGGTAACTTTTGTTGTAGCACAGCACTGCATTCTTCCGTTAGAGCAACGGTCTCAAGGTCATCCAGTTTCACCTTCCTTGAAAGAATACTCTTCATAAACTTCGCATAACTAGGCATTTGCTCCAGAGCCTCAGCGAAAGGTATATTGATGTGAAGTTTCTTGAACACCTCTAGAAACTTACCGAACTGCTTTTCCAGCTTTTGTTGTTGCAATCTCTTAGGGAAAGGTGGTGGAGGATAGAGCTCTTTCTCCCCTGTATTACCCTCAGGCAGAGTGTGTTCAACAGTAGTCTTCCTTGGTTCTGCCGCTTTCTCCTTTTGCTTAGCTTCTTCATCTCCAACTTCAGCTTCTCCTTCTTTTACTTTTTCAGCATCCGCAACTTTTCCAGACCTTAAGGTAATAGCCTTTACTTGCTCTTTAGCTTCCTTCCTGCCTGGTACTTCAGTGTCACTGGGAAGTATGCCAGGTTGACGATTGAGCACATCATTGGCTATTTGACCAATTTGATTTTCCAAGGTCTTGATCGATACTGCCTGACTCTTGCACAATAGCTTAAGTTCCTCAAAATTAGCACTAGTGGGTGCAGCTGCACCTCCCTGTTGAGGATATGATTGCCTTTGAGCATATTGTTGTGGTTGCTGGAATCCAGGTGGATTGAACTGCTTACTCACACCTTGCTGATATGGTTGCTGAATAGCATTCTGATTATTACCCCAGCTGAAATTTGGATGATTTCTGTTGTTAGGATGATAAGTAGTTGGCACAGGCTGCTGTTGTCGCTGATAATTGTTCACGTACTGAACAGATTCGTTAACAAGAGAACACTGATCCGTAGCATGAGAACCTGCACAAAGCTCACAGACCATAGCTATCTGATTGACTCCATAGGTGGCTAGAGAATCGACCTTCATAGACAGCGCTTGGAGCTGCGCTGTAATAGCGGTGGCTGCATCGACTTCCAGAATACCCGCTACCTTCCCAGGTGTCATCCTTTGAGTTGGGTTTTGATGCTCATTTGCAGCCATAGTCTCAAAAAGATTATAAGCCTTAGTATAGCTTTTGGCCCATAATGCGCCTCCAGCTGTTGTATCGAGCATGGACCGAGATTGGTCCCCCAAACCATTATAGAAACCAGTGATCACCATCCAATCGGGCATTCCATGATGTGGACACTTTCTCAACATCTCCTTGTACCGCTCCCAAGCTCGCACATAGATTCTGTAGGTTGCTGCGCAAACTGAGTAAGAGCACTCCTCATAGTAGTAGTCTTTGCCATTGGATAAAACTTCACCAGAAACTTTTACGCAAGATCTTGCCAAGTAGTGATGGACCCAGCTGGTTCAGAATGTGACCAGTCCTTAGCTTTATCCCTCAGAGAGAATGGGAAAAGCCTCAGCTTGATAGCCTCATCAGTCACACCATTATATTTGAAAGTACTGTAGATCTCGACAAAATTCCTTATGTGCATGTTGGGGTCTTCAGTCGCAGCACCTCCAAAAGAAACAGAATTCTGCACCATCTGAATAGTGCCCGACTTGATTTCAAAGGTGTTAGCCTGAATAGCCGGATGAAGAATGCTTGACTGAATGTCATCAATTTTAGGCCGAGAAAAGTCCATAAGAGCTGGATCTGCCGGAACAATACGATCATCCATGATTACTGACTCTTTCTGCTCACTTCCTGAATCCGAATCTTCAAAATCTATTTTCTCCGGAATATCAAGAACTTCGTCTGTCTCCTCAGCTGTATCTAAAGTCCTCTTGCGAGTACGAGAACGAGTTTGCATAAACGCTCGCTAAAGTACCTAAAACACAACTGGAAACAATAAGTAACACGTCTTAATCACTGAGTCCTAATGACCAATGATGGTAAGTACATAAACTAAACAAATACGCCGAGTCCCCAGCAGCGGCGCCAAAAACTTGTTAGGGTGAAATCACGTGCTAATAATACACGCAAGTATACGCATTCGTAAGTAATATATAATACTTTCTATTTCGGTCCCATAGAGACTCAGACTAATTATGTTCAATTAAACTCACTCACCAATGTATGATTACTTCTCAATGTTAAGACAATAACACTTAGAATTGGTTAACTAATTATTAACTACAATTAACTACTACAATTAAGCACTTAATTAACACTTTGAATTAACAATATTAAAACACTCATAAGATCACAACTTCATTACTACTTCCTTCAATAGTCATTGTTATTACCCTTAGGATGCAACATTGATGATATTAATCGAATAACACGAAACTGATAAAAGCCAACTTTCATTGTACTAATACCATTCTACCAAACATCCACAATTAAGATAGAAGTTGAATAGGCATCAATTATGTTGAGTCCCTATATGTCTACAGAAATTGACAACATAACGATTTAAGAACAAGTTATTCCTTTTGATTACACGGGGCGAATAAAACGGTTAGAGTTACCCACTAATCATGTAACATCATACATGAACCTATGCTAGCATGACAAGTTCTAAATCTCAAGATCCACCGTCGCTTCACAAAAGATTAACACACTATCTTATATATTCGCGACGCACATAAGAGGAATAAGCACAACCAATACTAGATATCATACAATCATCACACACTAAGGTATTAAACAACTAACTAAAGAATTCCATAGTAAATTCGTTACGACCCCATGATCACGATTAGCCCATGATAACACTCATCATCATCATGGGTTCATATGAAAGCATGATAAATAAACACAAGAGAATATTAACTAAACTAATTATATTAAACCAGAGTACGTCATAAGAGTAAATAGGTTCAAAGTAAAGAAAACTAGCATCTAACGATACAACGAATAAAGAATCACAGAAAATATATTTCCTCTTCGTTGCGGTGTGCTAAAACGGTCTTCTTCCTTATCTCCTTCGCTCTTCGATTAATACTACGATCCAACCTTCATGAAACGTCTCTGAAATCTACTTATATAGGAGTCCCATAAAACCCAGATTACTTAGAAGTTGGAAGCCAAAGAGAAATAGAAGTCTAAAATAATTATTCTGAATTTACGACCCTGTGCGGCCGCTCAGCATAGCTGAGCTTCCTGCGCGGCCGCTCAGCATAGCTGAGCGGGCGCTCAGACCCCTTCTGGAAAAATGGTCTATTTTGCTCCATTTCTTCGCTGTAATCTGCTCCTATCTTCCCACTTGCAATGCTGAGCATACGCCAAGGCTTATTATTGATGAATTCTCCCCCGAAATGCAACTAATACCCTGAAATACACAAACACTAGAAAAGCGCATCAAATACACAAAATACTTGATTTCAAGACACCAATTCAAGCTATTATAAGACGTTCTAAGTGGTATAAAATGCCACTTATCAACAGGGCACACACACAGTGCAAACTGGTGCTAAAGACACAGTCCTTGCACTCTCTCAAATTCAGTTTGATATGGCTCCAATAAATGTGGAGTCACAGCCAAAATCTCTCGTTATAGAAGCACCTCATACACCATACTCACCAACAAACTCTCTGGAAGTGGATATGATAAACACTTAAATTCCTGATTCCCCTTCTTTAACTCTGTTGGGGAAGCCAAAATTTAGTGCAAGTGAGCATCATCTTTTAGATGATTTGTTGGCTCACTTGCCAATTCTTTCAGAAACTGTTGTGTCATCTGTGCCCCAAATATCTTCAATTAGCACAGAGTCAACAATAGTTTCTCTTCCCAACTCACTCATTTCTACTCTCTCGACGAATATTGCTCATCCGTCGAGTAGTGATTGTATCTCGACGGATAAGCCTAACAGCAGTTATCCGTCGGATAACATTACCACTCACTCGATGGATATCACTCATCCGTCGAGTATCTCTGCACAACTTCAATCTTCAATTATTTCAAGTGCAGAAGATTTAGTGGTTGTACAGTCACTCTTAGGATTGAGAGAGGAGAGTGTCTTGAGTAAGAGGCTGGGTTGCTCCTAGGCAAAAGGAGAGGAAATGAGAGAAAATCTGCAATCCATTTCTTCAGGATTGGCAAAAGGGAGTGAGAGGAGTCCCACCTTAGTAGGTGAAGGTGAGGGTGTGAGGGTGGGGAGCCAGGGTGAGACCCTGATGCAACAAAAGAGAGAACATGAGAGAAAAGCAGGTACAGAGGGTATAAGGGTGGATCCAGCCATTGCTCATGAGTCAATGATTGTGTATGATGCTGAAAAGGGAAGACAATTTCAGCAACATTACAGAGCTGTAGTTGATAACATTTCCTTGGATGCTGACACTTTTACTCATCCTGTGTCAGCCTATCAACTGTTGGTTGCTCAGGGCAATGAGGAGGCAGAAAAGACTTTGAATCTGGTGCATACTTCAGAATCTCTACAAAGGGATAAAGCTGTTGTCAATTTAATGCCTCCTACAGCTAGTGAGCCATCTGAAGAATTTGCAGTAAATTCTAATGATGATGACTCTATTTCATTTGATGGAAGCATGAACTTAGGGGGAGATGAAGGCCCAAGTTCTATTCCAGATTTACCTGAATGGGCCTTGACAAAGGAGTCTACACCAGGCCTATTTAATGTCTCGTTGGTCAAACAAATCATGTCTATCCAACAGGCCATTCAGAAGAGCTCAAATGCTGGTACCAAGGCTATTCTTCAAGCTCACCTAGATTCTCTACATCTCATGAAGCTATAGCAGTTAAGACAGAATCTGAGTGTGGATGAACTCAAAAAGGATATAGCTGACTTGAAGACCTACAATTCTGAGAAGCTGGATTCAGTTATGCCATATGGTACCATGGATGATCTATTACTGAGACTGAGAAAAGAATCAGATGCTGAAAAGAGGCTGACCAAATTGGAAAACAGAGTTCAAGGTATTGAAAACTCTGTGGTCACCATTCTTCAAAATCAACAGTCTCAAACCAACCTTCTCATGCAACTGGCTAAAGCACAAGGCCTGACTCCTCAACTTGATGATAACAAAAAGGGGGAGAAAGGACCAAGTGAGGGGGAGAAACTTCAGATACAAATCAGCAAAGTAATTGTGCCTTCAATTACTGTCTCAAAGCCACCAGTTGCAGATGGTATAGATCTGATTCAGGCAGCAGCAGCCAACTTGAAAGCTACTGAGAAAGAAAAGTTGAGTTTAGTCAACTGGGAAAAGATTGATGAGGAGATACAGAAGAAGTTCCAACTTGTCAAGGAGCCAGTTAAATCAGCCATCCATCATTCTCAAGTCAAGCAAATCAGTGTAAATGAGATGAGCATGAACTATCTGGAAAGAGGACAATCTTCCTGCATCAAGTTTCCAAAGGCTGAAATAATTCTCAAACCAAGGGCAAACTACCCAAAATCATCATTAAAGAACCCCTTGGACACTGTGTATGAGACACCCAAGCCTGATGAGAAGAAGCTTCTGTCAAGATCAATTATTTTCTATAAAGATCCAACTGATTCAGCTTCTAAAAAGAGGATTGCTAAGATATTCAGAAATGGGAAGGAAATTTGTATGGTAGCTGGACATCCTCAATTTGCTCAAGCAAAGAGAGAAGAAAGAGCCAAATTAAAGCAGGAAAAGAAGCAAGCTGCTCTAGATGCAAAGAAGACTAAACAAAAGAAAGAGCAGATTGCTATCTTGGCCAAGCTACAAGCTGTGAATTCATCCCAACAAATTCCCTCTCAACCATCTGAAGCTACTGAATCAAGGAAACAAGCTGAAGAACAGAAGAAATCTCCAAGAAAGAAAGAATTGGCTAAGAGAACAAAAAGGAAACTGGATATTGTTGACAAGGAATTGGGAGATCAATTTCCTAAGGAATCTACACCAGCTACAACTCAAACATCAAAGCCCTCTGTGGTATTTGAAGATATAAGGGTGGTGGATCCCTACAGGAATATTCATGGTAAACCTATTGTGCCCAAGGATGAGCCAATAGAATGGGATAATATACCAATTCCTGACTTCAGTCTACCAATCCTTAGCAAGCCAAAAAGGACAAAGTCAAGGGCAGTCAAGAAAATGACACTATCACCCCTCAAATCCAAATCTATAGTCAAAGCTCAGCCCAAAGTCAATAAGGGAGACTACTTGTACTTGTGTAACATCAAAGAATTTTATGATCTAAACCTCTATCTGGATGAACTAGATGAAGTGAGAGGAATTGATGCATACAGAAACCTACCTGAAAGGTTAGTGTTCAAGTACAAAGGAGGAAGGGAGATTCAGTGGCCACTTCACAGGATTCTTCAAGAGAGCCAAGCTGTACTGATTAAAGTTTATTCATCCTTCAAGAAGAACTTTGGGTTCCATGTCACTGCAAGAAGACTAGTATTGAAGAAGATTAAAGAACTAAGGAGTGTTAGAGCTAAAAATGCACTCCCAAAAACTCTAATCATCCCTTACACAGGAAGAAGAGTGCATCTAAGGCCCTACTGGATGATGGAGTTCATGGATGACAAAGGTGTGAGAAGATTCTTCAGATTAGAAGACCAATTGAGCATCTCCAGCAATGAGACTCTTTTGGAAATGCAAGAAAAGCTAAATCTCTCAGAATCTGATGAACTGGAATTCCACAGGCAGCTCCAAAATCAGATTGATGAAAACAACAGGAAGCTTGGAAGAAGATCCAGACCTTTAAGAAACTAGAAAAATCTTCTCAGGCTAGAGGAGCATCTTGAAATGACTGTGAGCCAAACTTTATACATTTTGATTATTTAAAGCACTTTTAGTATTATCTACTTTTCTTTAAAGCTGTATGTTTAGGGTGTTTTGTTATCATCAAGTATCTCTTAATTTATGGTTACAATTCCAGTAGACATAAATTGGGGGAGATTGTTGTGCATATGTTGTGTACTTGATGATGACATAAACAAAACACCTAAGTAGATTTTACTTAGTGAAATAATGTAGCACTCGACGGATAAGAATTATAGTCCCGACGGATAACTCATTATAGTCCCGACAGATGATGACTTATTATCCATCGAGTGAGTAGCTTATGTAATAATGAGTCTGTAGCACATTTCTGCATACACCTTTGTATAGATTCTGTAGTAGCATATAAGTCATGTTGACTTTAACTAGATATGCAGAATAGGTTGACCAATTGTATATAGATGATGTCTTGTAATTCTGCATAAGTGAAATGAAGTTAAGTGCCAAAATAGCTACCGATGGATGATTAACAAAGCCATCGACGGATGATCAATGAAGCCATCAACGGATGATCATAAAGTCGACGGATGATCATGTACCCAACGGATAAAGAATTCAAACATCCTTGAAACCGCAGGAACAAGAAATAGCTCCTTAACTTCTTAGCTACAAGAAACTAGTGACAACTGGTCACATGCGTCGAGATGTATACAAATGGAATGAGGAAGCCTATTAATTGGGTAGTAGAGAACAAAGTAGCAAAGCATAAAAACTGATAGTTTTTATAATGATTCTATCTTTTGACTTTGTAATCTTGGTAATATATAAACCAAGAAGTAGCAAATAGAAACTAAGATCTGAGATACAAAAAAGTGAGAAACATTTGTAAGCAGAATTATTAGCATTTCTCTGTATTCTCAATAGTTCAAATTTGTAAGCAGCTGTGAGCATTCTTGCACACAGAGTTCTCTCGATATAATATATATATATATATATATATATATATATATATCTCTGGTGGAATTGTTTAAATCCACCAGAAATTTTTTAAAGACTCTTGTTTTTAATTACTTATGTTTTGATTCACGTAAGTTTTTATTCCGCATTGTGCTAATCAAAACACTTATATTTGTATTCGAGTTTGAACATTTTTATTTTAAGAAAAAGGTTCAAGAATTCCATTCAACCCCCCTTCTGTAATTCTTACTACATTGTTAAGGGACTAATAGTTTTGTTGATAAGATGAATTACCCTGTTGAATTGATAAGATTATGACTAAAGGACTAGCAAATCAAAAATGTGTAATTGTTACATAAGTGAGTACCAATGGTGAAATTGAGATTTCTGGCAATAAGTTGTGAGGATTTGATATCATTTAAGATAAGAGAATTTGAAATTATTCTAAAAATAAAATTGGACTAACTATGTAAGCGTGATGCCCAGATAGACCGTCGTGATGAAAAGATAGTTCTGAAGACGCCAAATGAGAATATGATGAGGTTTAGAGGATGAAAGAAGGTAAAGAATTATTAACAATGATTTAAGCTAAGAGGTTATGGTGGCCAAGATGTAAGCACTATGGTGATTATGAATAGAAGTCAGGAGCAAACATAATTTGAAGATTTTATAGTTTCAAGATATGTTTCCACACGAGTTACCAATATTTTCTTCAGATAGAGAAATTGAGTTCATGATTGACTTAGCACCTGAAATGAAGCCAGTGTCCAAGGCCCCACACAGAATAGCGCTAGTTAAAATGAAGAAGTTAGCAAAGCAAATACAAGAGATGTTAGAAGAAGGAGCGGTTTAGACCTAGTGTACCCCATAAGGTGCACCAGTATTATTTGCTAATAAGAAAGATGGAAGTATGAGATTATGTGTCGACCAGCGAGAGCTCAACAAGTCTACTATCAAGAGTAAGTATTTGTTACCTCAAACTAATGATTTGTTTGATCAGATGAAAGAAGCAAAGTATTTTCTAAGATTGATTTAAGGTTTGGGTATTACCAATTGAAGATTGAACCTATGGACATATCAAAGATAATTTTCAGGACTAAGTACTGTTGCTATAAAATTCTAGTAATGTCATTTGAATTAACCAATATACCAGTAATATTTAAACTTGATGGACAGAATCTTTAAGGAATATATGGATAAGCTGTAGTTGCGTTACTTAAAGTCAACGGAGGATAATGCAAAGCATTTAATGATAATTGGGGAGTCGGAGAAGAAAGAAATTGTATTTAAAGTTTACAAGGTGAGAGCTTTGATGGCAAGAAGTATAATTCTTAGCATAAATAGTCAGTGAGGAGAAGACAAAAGGGGATCCAACAGGGATTAAAGCTACTATAAACGGAGAAAGACCAAAAGCATTTACAAAAGTAAGAAGTTTATTATTGGCAGGCTATTATCGGAAACTTGTTCAAGATTTCTTAAAGATTGCGACACCTTTGATGAAGCTTACTAGGATAAGCAAGAAGCTTATATGGGATGAAGTAGTGCGAAGAAAGTTTGGTGAAATTAAAGAAGAGAATGGTCACGACACCTATTTTATCACTTCGAGATGATCAAGGAGATTTTGTAATCTATCGTGATACTTCTCATAAGGGAATAGGATGTGTGTTGATGCAGCACAATAAATTTATTGCATATGCATCTAGACAACCGAAACCTCATGAGCAATAGTATCCTACTCATAACTTAGAGCTAGCAGTAATAATATTCGATTTGAAGATTTGGGAAACATTATATGTATGGAGAAAATTGTAAGATCTATACGGACCATAAGAGTTTGAAGTATGTATTCACAAGAAAAGCAAATGTAGTGGCAAGCGATAAGCAAAAAGGAGAAAGTGAACATAGAGACTGCGCCGAAAGAATTACCTATGGAATTTTAGAAGTTGGAGTTGGAAATCAGATATATGATCCAAAGGAAGCAAGGATGGATAGTATGACCTTTCAGTCAGAACTGTTAATAGAAGATAAAGAGATGTCAAAAGGAGATAATGGATTAGGATGTTAACAGTCTAATGAGAGAAAATTTATGCACTTAAAAGAATGATCACGGTATCCTCAGATTTTCATTCAGAACTTGAATGCTACGAGTGGCAGAATTAAGGAATGAGATCATAAAGGAAATTCACAATCCTAAGTATTTAATCCGTTCAAGAAATGCCAAAATATACAGAAATTTAAAGAAAAAAAATTGATAGCCAGTTATGAAAAGGAAATTTCAAAATGGATTAGGAAGTGTTAGGCATAACAAAGAAGTAAGGCAAATGTTAGAGGCCTAGTGGATTATTACAACCACTAGAAATACAGAATGGAAATAGGAGTATTTTACTCTGCATTTTATAGTCAGATTACCAAGAACGAAAGCAAACCATGATGCTAATTGAGTTATGGCGAACAAGTTGGCTAGATCAGCTCATTTCTTGCCTATTAATGAAAAATAGTCACTGGATAAGTTAGTTCACATGTAATTGAAGGAAATAATAGTTTGTCATGGTATCCCTACATCTAGTGTATCAAATCAAGATCCACGATTCAATTCAAGATTTTTGTAAAAGTTTTCAAGAACGTTAGACACCAAGTCAAATATGAGTACAGCTTATCATCCATAGACTGACGGCCAAGAGCGAGAAAATGATCCAAACAATTGAAGATATGTTTCGTGTTTGTGCCATTGATCTCAAAGTAAATTGAGACGAGCATTTGCCCTTAGTGAAATTTGCTTACAATAATTGTTATTATGCTGGTATCGGAATGCCTCCTTACAAAGCTCTTTATGAACGCAAATGTTGATCACCAGTATATTGAGGTGAAGTTGGCAAATGTGAAATACTTGGACTAGAGTTGCTACAACAGATAAAGGAAGTTGTCAAGATTATTTAGAAAAGGATAAGTGCCACACAGGATTGTTAAAGGAAATGTGTAGATCAAGCTAGAAAGAGTACATAATTTAAAGAAGAAGATTTAATATTGTTACCGTGAAAAGGGATCATCTAGGATCGGAAAAGAAAAGAAAGTTGAGTCCGAGATATGTTGGACCTTTTGACATTTCGAAATGTATCAGTATAATAACATACGAATTAGCGGTTACCCCGCACGGGTAACATATTCATAATGTTTATATGTGACAAGGTTAGAAAAGTATAATATAGAATCCTAAACATGCGATAGAATATGAGCCGATAGAACTTCAAGAAGAATTGTCCTATGTTGAGAATCAAATAGGGATTATAGAAAAGAAAGAGAAAGTGTTAAGAAAGAAAGTTATAAAGTTAATAAGATTATTGTGGAAACCCAAAGGGTTGAAAGGATAACCAAAGGTTCAGAAAGTGATATATGTGAAATAGTGTCGTGAGTTATTGCTTAAGTGATTCTGAGGACAAAATCCTTTTAAGGGGGGAGGATGTAATTTTCGGGATATGACGTGTAATTATTTTTTTAATAAATAAATATTAAGTGATTATTATATGAATTTTTGGTGAATTATCTATGAAGTGGTATCTGTGTTTGGATATGTAAATATGGTATAATTTGAGTATTTTAATTTTTATAAGTCCAGAATAAAGTATAGATAGTTGTGATATTTTTCTATCAATTTTTATGTTATTATATGATTTTGTAAGTGATTTATGGATTTAATAAATTATTTTTCAGAGTATTCATAAACTATTTTGTATAATCGGGAACCAACCGACTTCAACCGTTTTTACGTTCTTACAACCCGAAACTCTTCCGAAAACTCCTTCATAACCTAATTGCAATATTCCGAGCATTTTTCATGTTTTGACTTTTCGATCCGGCGTACGGTTTTCCCCGTGCGGGTCCCGGCGCAATATTTTCGATACAAAATTTGTTTCGATAAATCGATAAAAACCCGTATTTTAGATAAACGGGATCTTTTTATTAAATTACTATAATTATCATCTCGTAGTACGTGTAACCAAAGCGCTGAGACCAAGACCGCAGTACAAAAATGTATAGATTTGGATAATTATCCCAAAATCGGTACCATTTTGGATCTGGTATCTCAAATAAATGTACTATTTTATATTCGGTACGATCCAACGGGGTACTAATATTCCGTGAATATAAATAGCCAATACAATATTGTAATTTGGTACAGATAAATATAATAATGCAGTAAAGTTTATGATTATTCAGAAAAGCGAGCCGTGTTCTTCGTGTTCTTTGCGTTCTTCGTGTTCTTCACAATCAAACCAACATTTGAAGATGATTCTTGTTAGGTCACACACACACGGTAGAGGGGGTGAATACAGTGTATAGTACACTCAAATCGAACTTTAAGATCTTAAGTAACAGAAAACAAACTTTATTGAAACAATAAACTCTGTTACAGTATGGAACTGTTACCTCTCAGTGATGAACAAATATCACGAGAGCTGCTAGGGTTATAAAGAATAATAACTTCGATAATGATAACACTTATAGTGTAAACCCTATGTCTGTGTTTATATACTACACAGTTACAAGATAATCGCTAATTGATATGGAATATAATTCTGCTTCCTAAAATATATCAATTAGATATCTTTTCTTCCAAGTATTCCATTCTTCACGAAATTCCTTCTTCATGCATATCTCTTCTTATGTTTATCTCGATCTTCTTTCCTTTAATCAGCTACTGTCCTTATCTGATTGTCTTTCAGCACTTAAGTTCTGATATCTATCTTCTGATGATTATCTCCTGATAATATAAGTACTGATATCCTTAAGTCCTGACTTCCAGTATAAGTACTGATCAACAGTTAAGTACTGATTTATCCTGTTCACGTAAGATCTGAAAGCTAAACATAAAACATATTAGCCATGACATTATCAAATATATCTAACAATCTCCCCCAACTTGTAAATTAACAAAATATACAAGTTTAACAGATATTTGATGATGTCAAAAACATTAAGTACAAATGCATGAGAAATAGACTAGATAACTACAACTTACAGTCCTTAAAGTTTTTACCAATTTCAACTTCTGATAACAACTTCAATCTGTATAAATATCATAATTTAAGCAGTTGTAGATCTTCGACTTGGCTTCTTCATTTTCTGATCTCTCTGATGTCAGGAGTTGTTCTGAGATAGTTCTTCAACAAACATTTCTCAGCATATCTTAGTTCATCAATCATTCTCCTTTTAACACCTTTAAACTCTGCAGTATCTTCACCAGTTTGAAAGATTGCAGATCTGAGATCATTAATCTTTGCTTTTCTTAACTCCTGATCTAGTCTTATGACATAAGCTTTGTCAGATTCAAGATTGAATTCAAGTCCCTTAATACCAAGATACGTTCTGATCTGTGCAGTATTAGGCTTCATATCAACAATATCACCATTGTGATCTCTGTACTTTGGAACATATATGCTGTCAGACTTAACAGAATAAAGCCTTTTTTGTCTCTGAATCTGTTCTTTTAAGTAGTTTGCAGCAGTCTCTGTTATTCTGTCATCCACTTGAAGTAAGAAAAGTACATGCTCCAATTCTTCAAAATACTTCAAAGGAATGGCATTTTGTCTTATATGATAAACCCTACCATCTGTCATGAAATACAACATGATGTATTCTTTCAAGTAGGTATGGTAAACCATCTGTACAGATTCCAGTTGATTCAATCTCTCAGGAGTTGCTCCAATACCTGGTTCACTCAAGGAAGTTGGATCATTGGTAGTGTTGTGTACTCTTCTTTCATCAGCACTTCCCAATCCAGTTTTATCTCTAGCTTCCTTTCCAGTAACTACTCTTGCTTCAAAACCACTTGCAGTAGTCTTCAAAGATTGAGTCTGTTATGCTTTAGTGAATCCTGGTAGGAGTGTTTTAGATCTATTTTCTGATATCAAGTTAACTTGAGCACTGTCAGAGGTTACTTGCTTCTTCTGAATATCAGAACTTACAATTTCTTGACTCTGAACAACTTGAGCCATGTCAGAGGTTGTTTTAAGAACTTTTCTTGTAGTCAGAGCAAGATCATCTTTTCCATCAGTAATTTCTTCTTCCTCAGGAGTTACATAAGGCTTGATAGGTTCACCAACCTTTTCTTTACCCTTGGATCTTGGATCTATCTGTGGTTGTGATCTAGCCAAAGTTGCTTCAGTATGTATCCTTTCTTTGATCACAATGCCTTTAGGTTTTGGAAGTAACTTTTTACCAGAAGCTTCAGATTTAGATGTGACTTTCTCTGATTTAAGTCTGGCTTCTTCTTCCTTTAAACTTTCCAAGTCCATCCCTGGATTTTCTTGAAGAAATAACTGTCTTGACATTTCCTCATCAAGATCTAGAAGTTCATCAGAACTTATCCTTTTACCAGCAGCAGAACTTATTCTTTTCCCAGTATCAGAACTTTTTCTGTGACTAGCTTGTCTTGATGTAAACCTTCTACCTTGACTATGACCACTACCCATTCCAGAGGTTCCTTGGTCATCTTTTCCATCATCCTTTCCTTGCAGTGTCTTGTTGGTTTTGCATTTGGACTTAATTACCTTCTCCCCCTTTTTGGCATCAGCAGGTAATAAAAGAGAGATAAGTAGTTCCACTGAGGTCTGGATTTCAGTAAGTTGCGATTGCTGAGAAGCTTGATTTGTCAGAATTTGATCAATCTGAGCTTGTTGCTTCTCTTGAGTTTTCTCAATATAAGCAACCCTGTCAATGGTAGGTTGGAAGAACTTTTTCTTATCAATTTTCCAAACTTGTTCCTGTTTGATAAAGTTCTCCTGAATCTTGTGTAGCTCTGCATGAGTATTGGAATGAAGACCTTGTAGATGTTTAGTACTCAATGCAGTGACTCTAAGCTGGGTTTTAAAATCATCAAAATTTAACATTTCATCAGCTTTAGTCAAGTGCTCAGCAAGATGTAAAGCATTTGAAACACATGAAACTGAGTTCCATTCCTTAGTCCACTCCTGACCTGCAGGAGTTTCACTCCAAGGTACTGGTGCATCCCTGATAACAAACTCCTTTAGCAGTTCAGACTTAGGAAGAGTCGGTGGAGGAGTATGTCCTGAAGGACCTGCTTCATCAGCATCTACAGTTGTAGCAGCTTCACCAGTATCTCCAACATTTGCAGCATCAGAACTTAAAGAATCAGTATCTTCTGATAAGACAACAGTGTGAGTAGCAATGGAGGCTTCAGCATCCTCTAATTACTGATCTGATACTAAGTTCTGATCAACAGCCATATCCTGATGCTCACCTAAAATCTGATCATCAGCATCTTGATGCAGAGAAGGTGTTGTTGATAACTCTGGAGTTTGAACAGCATCAATAACAGGTGTTGTAGAAGTATTATTTGCTGTTGGAGCTTCTAAGAAAAGTATTTCAGGCACAACCAGGTTCTGAATATCAATTTCAGCACTTGTGCCTGGATCAACAAGAGACACAGATGGTGAGTAAGCCTTGTCAGATACAGCTTCCTGAGATGGAGTTGATGGAGAAGAAGTGACTGGAGCAAATTCCTTGTCTTGTGAGAACAGAGATTCCTGATCCCCTTCCTTAGCTGCTTCCTCCTCATCATCTGAAACTGGCCTTTGTGTCCTCTGTTTCTTGTACTTCCTTGTTGATTTGGATTCCTTGGGAGTTTCAGGAACTATCATGCGTCTAAGCCTCTTGAGAAGCCTAGAACCCCCAATTGCAGAATCCTTCTGAGAAGTTGCGTTCTCAGCTTCAACCACAACAGGTTCTGAAGAAGGAATCTGTTCCTCAGAATCTGATTCATCTCTCAAAGTAAATCTCCTCCTCTTTTGAGGTGTTTGAGGAACAGTCTTTGTTCTCTTTGGCTTAGAGGATGTAGGCTTCACAATAGGTGCTGAAGAAGAAGGTTGAGCAGTCTGTGAAGTGGAGAGATAGGATTTGAGATAAGTTCTGAGGGTAGGTTGAGTAGAATGAGAGGTAGGTACTGAGGTTGATGGATTTTGGTTATGGTGAGTTGGTTGAACATTTGAGTAAACAGATTTGTAAGTATTAGGATCAGCATTTACCAGAATCTGTTTCACAGACTGAGGAATCTGTAATTGTCTCACCATTGATTTCTTTGTGTCAGCATTTATCAGGTCGTTAAAGTACCTTTTTGCAACCTTAAAAGGTGGGGTTTGAGTGCTGACTAACTGGGGTTCAGTAGTACAATACGTATAAATAAGTTGACAGAATCTAGCAAAATAAACAACATCTCGATCCTCTGTCATCCTATCCCCAATAAAACTAATTATTCCAGTTGCAAAGTCAAAATGAGTTTGATGGATAATAGCATACCCTATGTGCTGACTCAGAATTGGGATAGCATCAAAATTTGAACATTTGTTCCCAAAAGCTTTGGTGATGCAATCAAAGAAGAAACTCCATTCTCTTCTGATATTAGCCCGTTTCAACTGTCCAAGTTTCGTCAGACTCTTTTCATATCCCAATTCAGCCATTAACTCCCGAAGGGCTGAGTCCTCTGGAACTGAGAAAGTACAATCCTCGGGAAGATGTAAAGCCCTGCGTACTGTACCAGGAGTGACTACAAAAGATGAATCACCCACTTGAAAGATAATACTGGGAGTTCCACGGTTACCACCATCATCAAAAACGCCAGTCCTCTAGAACCTCAGAACTTGTTGACTTGAAAATAATTCAGGCTGAGTTAAGGCGTACCCAACCTCACTATGTGCAAGAAGATCTTGCACAAAGTACAATTCAGATGGAGCTTCAGCATGATCAAGAATTGCAGCATAGTTGTTTGGAACAAACTTTGCTTCATCATGATTAAATCCTTTGGTGCCATGAAAAAAAAATTGAGAATTAAGAATGCCTGATAGTTGTTTGATATAATGGCTGTAGGAAAACAACGGAAAAAGTAAGGTGAAGGATAGTAAAAGTAAGAAGAGAGATAAAAGATGAAGAAATTAAAAAGATTACAGAAATCTTCTCTCTGCTGTACTTATACAAAAAAAATATTACCGTTGGACACCTGTCAGACATGCAGTAATAACGGATAGTTACTGGGCTCGAGAAAACAGGAATGATTACTTACCCAGTTGCCTTATTTCAAGGAAAAACCGTTCCTTTAATCAAGAGAAACAGTTTTAATTCAAAATTTAAACCGTTAGCACTGATTGAATTATTTTTCACTGCAACATTAATATTCTGAAAATAAATCATGTTAAAAATGACCGAGATAATTTCGATGAATAAGTGCTGACAGAGAATCAGAACTTAAATAAAAGCACAATTTAAATGGTCATCAGAATATCAATCAGGATTTATCAACACAAGATAAAATAACTCAGAGACAAAATCTTGAAGTAAAAACAATTTTCATTAATATATCAAGTCAATACATTTATGAAATGGAAATGACATCAATACTTATACAAGATTTTCCCTAAGCTTCTAATCCTAACGTCAACAGCTTTAGTCCTAGCTAAGAAGCCTGACAAAGCTGATGATGAAGAAGAACAGGAAGAAGACGAGATTAAGTCATCTTCCTCTTCCTATCTTCGAGGAACAAGATGGCGAGTCGTATGATTCGCTCTTGCTAACGGATAGCTTCCCGCCTTTCCTCCTCCAATCGCTCCAGATGGCGATGGTAATCCATATAGAAGAATAGAAGGTGAGTCAGCACCTCCTGTGGGACAGAATCCCAGATCTCCTCAGGAATGGCTGTTACATGCCACTCCTGCTGCCAATCGGCACAACTTAGCTCGATTGTGAAGGTTTGGTTGTTCAAAAACATGTTGTATCGAACCATTGTGTTTTTGATAGAAGAAGGAGGATAAGTGTGTGAGAAGAATGTGATGGAAAGACTGATGTGAAGTGGTTGCTTATATAGGCAAGAGAATGCCAAGAGACGCAAAGATATTTAATGCTGACAGGTAGAATTAATTCTACCTCGTCTCCCTAGACTTTGAAAAAGAATAACAGTCATTGGAAAGAGGAAGCATGGTCTAGACCGCACAAAACACAAGAAACAGTGGTCTATTCAAGTACAAATACCATTAATCCTAATCACAGTGACTATTAATCTTCCACTTCAACATATTCGAGTACAAACTGAGACTGTTATCAAATTTTATTCAAAGATAAGCCAAGTAAAGGATTAGACTAAGAAATCAGAACTTAGACCTATACCAGAACTTAACAGTCATCAGAACATAATTTCTTAACTCGAAAAAGGAATGCCTATCTTAGTAAATACTCATACAAGTTCTGAGTTTATGGACGTCAGTACTTAATCATCAGAACGTGTAACTTAGAACTTGTCCTCAGAATTTGTGCAATAATGACACATTGACTGTTTTATCTAAAATAACATAGACCACCACAGAAATTTTCATCATTCAGATGGAGTGATTAGTGTGTGCATTAAGCTAAAAACAGACAAAGAGTAAAGTCTGATTCACTGCAGTACATCTTAGAAATAAGGCATAACTAAAATTTTGCTAAAGATCTGTCATTGTCCTGAAACCGACTGAAGAATGAGTTTATGCTTGAGTCCACCTCAACTATTTTGTGCTAATTTTATGCATCTTTTGAAATTCTATTTTACAGTGGCTTCTCAGTGTAAGTGAGTCACGACTGTTTATCAGAATTTATGCTATTTTCAGAGTATTTCTCCAGTAATCATAGAGTGTGAAAAGTCACCAAGAAAATATTTTGCTTTTCTGATGCATATTTACTTAATACCAGCAATGTACTTGGGTCGTCCCTTCCACATTTTTACTCTAGATCTCAAAGGAGTACCTGATTTTAATCTTTGATCTTTTTGCTTTTGCTTTTGATAAGAGAGGTCTATCACCACTTAGTACATTCAGCAGTTTTACTAGTATCAGAACTTAACAGATGAGTAGCATTATTCTAATTTGTGACTTAGTAATAAGATATACAAAGTGAACTTAACTAAGCTCAGTTATCAGAATTTGCTAGTGTCATAAGTTTTCCACTAAAATAATTACTTCTTCCATGGAATCATTTGTTTATTGAAGACTACTAGGTCAGTATCTAGCACAGTTATCCTCATAGGATTGAATAGGTACTAGAACAGACATATCACTTATCAGAGTTTAGAAACATATATCAGACAACAGTCAGTACTTAAAGACATTTATCAATTAAGCACAGAATACACAATGAGATGAATTCTGTAAATACTGAGCATAAAGTCTGATAACACAGAACAAGTCTAAGCAGATTTAGAGAAGGAACCTGAAACCATTCCAAGTTCATTTACCAATCTTGTAAAAGTAGCTTCACATAATGGTTTTGTGAAGATATCTGCCAACTGTTGATCTGTGGGAACAAAATGCAATTCCACTGTACCTTCATCCACATGTTCCCTGATGAAGTGGTACCTGATGCTGATATGCTTTATCATTGAGTGTTGAACTGGATTACCTGTCATAGCAATAACACTTTGATTATCACAGTAAATAGGGATTTTGAAATATGTTAACCCATAATCCAGTAACTGATTCTTCATCCAAAGAATCTGTGCACAACAGCTTCCTGCAGCAATATACTCTGCTTCTGCAGTTGATGTGGAAATTGACTTTTGTTTCTTGCTGTACCAAGAAACCAATCTGCCTCCAAGAAATTGGCAGCTTCTACTTGTGCTTTTCCTGTCAATTTTGCAACCTGCAAAATCTGCATCTGAGTAACCTATTAGTTTAAAATCTGATTCTCTAGGATACCATAATCCCAGAGCAGCTGTTCCTTTAAGATACTTAAAGATTCTTTTTACAGCTGTTAAGTGAGGTTCTCTTGGATCTGCTTGAAATCTTGCACAAAGACAGGTAGCATACATGATATCAGGTCTACTAGCAGTTAGATAGAGTAGAGAGCCAATCATACCTCTGTAGTCAGTAATATCTACTGATTTACCGGTATCCTTATCCAGTTTTGTTGCAGTGGCCATTGGAGTGGATGCACTTGAACAATCTTGCATTCCAAATTTCTTTAGCAAGTTTCTGGTGTACTTGGTTTGACAAATAAAAGTGCCTTCCTCATTCTGCTTGACTTGAAGGCCCAGAAAATAGCTAAGTTCCCCCATCATACTCATCTGATATCTTGACTGCATAAGTTTGGCAAACTTCTTGCA
The DNA here is from genome assembly GCF_009905375.1 of Apium graveolens. NCBI lineage: Eukaryota > Viridiplantae > Streptophyta > Magnoliopsida > Apiales > Apiaceae > Apium > Apium graveolens. Next base: position 279,326,840 of record NC_133648.1, read on the forward strand.
AAGTTTGTCATTTGTAGATCCAAAAATGATATCATCAACATAAATCTGGACCAGAAGTAAGTCCTTTCCATGGTTGAGGTAGAACAGTGTTTTGTCTATTGTCCCTCTGTTGAATCCACTTTCCTTACAAGTATAAATGGAATGCCATAAACTACCACAATGAAAACAAGGATTTTGTGGTTTGTATCTAACTGACTGACTCTTAACTCCTGATTTTGAAGGTAAAGAGTTAATATTCTTATTTTTCCTACAAAAAGAAGCCAGATGGTTAGAACTTCCACAGTTATGACATGTTTTCCTAGGAGCATCAGGAACAGGTTTATAATCATTGCTTTTATTCACACCTTCCTTTCCATTCCTATTTTTCCTAGGTGATTTTACCTTGTTTGCATTCTTGACATCTTTCATCTTATGCTTAAGCTGCTTCTTTGTCATTAAGCCTATGTTTACTTCAGCTGTCTTTTCCTGTTTTAGTTTGTCAGAAGTTAATTCCTCTTTAACTTCTGATTTCTCATTATCAGACTTTACAGTTACAAACTTAACAGGTTTTAACTTTGGCTTTTGCTTAACAACAGGCTTAATTTCTTCAGTTCCTTTGTCATTCTTATTCTCTCCATAACCTAAGCCCTCTTTCCAATTTTCACTACTTAGCAAATTTTGAGTTGTTCTGCCAGAGTTAGTCCAAGTCCTGATTATCTCTCTTTCCTTTTCTAACTCAGTTTTTAGAGATTCATTCATTTTTAGCACTTCATCCCTAACATAAAAAGCATCATCTCTATCCTTCTGAGTTTGATGGAATATAACTAACTCTTTTTCTAAGAAATCATTTCTTTTCTTAAAAGCAAGATTTTCAGACGTTAATCTTTCACATGTTAAGGTTTGATCTCTATAACTAACAAACATGGTTTTAAGATATCTTCTCAACTCATTAATATCATCAGTATGAAAAGCATAAGTAGTCTGAGGTACCTTTGTTTCAGCAGCTTCAGAACTGCTCTCAGCACTTTCTTTATCAGTATTTGCCATCAATGCATAGTTCTCCTCACTTTCAGAGTCTGAAGTGTTTGTCCAACTTTTCTGCTTTGTGACAAGAGCCTTGCCTCTGTCACCCTTTACCTTCTTGCAGTCAGGAGATATGTGGCCTTTCTCACCACAGTTATAGCATTTAACATTGGTGTAATCTCCTCTGTCAGACTTTCCTCCTCTGCCTTCAGATCTTCTGAAATTCTTCTTATCAGAATTTATGCTTTTTCTGGAAAACTTCTTTCCCTTCCTGAACTTCCTGTATGCAATCTTGGTGATTCCTTTCACCATAAGAGCACACAGCTTCATCATCTCCTCATCAGCATCGGTCTCAGGCAAGCTTTCAGAATCTGAGTCATCATCACTCTCAAGACTTGATGACTCAGTATCAGACTTTATGAAAAGAGCTTTACCCTTGTCTTTCTTTGAGGAAGCTGCCTTGGGGAATTCTTCTTCAGCCTTAAGAGCGACTGTCCTTGACTTTCCTCCTTTCCTCTTGCTTCTTTGTTCCATCTCCAGCTCATGAGTCTTGAGCATTCCATAGATTTCGTCAAGAGTTGTTTCATCAAGATTGTAGTTGTCTCTTATTGTCGTTGCCTTCAAATCCCAGCATTCAGGAAGAGCTAACAGGAACTTAAGGTTTGAATCTTCAAGATCATACTCTTTATCAACCAATGAAAAATCATTCAAAAGTTTGACAAATCTATCATATAAATCATTCAATGACTCATTAGTCTTTGAGTCAAAGTGTTCATACTCTTGAGTGAGTATTGTCTTCCTGTTCTTCTTAATTGTGTCAGTTCCCTGACACCTTGTTTCCAGAGCATCCCATATCTCCTTAGCAGTCTTGCAGTTGATTACCCTGTTTAACATTACATTATCAATGGCACTATGCAGTAAGTGTCGTACCTTAGCATCCTTAGCAATTGATGCTATGTCTTCAGCAGTATAATCACTCTTCTCCTTTGGTACGGTCATTGCTGTTTCACCTGCAACTGCAACAGCGAGTTTGGTTGGTTTGTGAGGACCTTCCTTGATTCTATCCAGGTATTCTGGATCTGTTGCTTCCAGGAACATGGTCATCCTTACCTTCCATATGGGATATTCAGATGGTCTCAGTATGGGGACTCTGATGGTCTCATACCGACTCTGAATTAGTGTCTTTGGTGGTTCCTCAGTTGTGGTAGGCTTAGTTGGAGTTTCTGTGTCCGACATGATTGTGTTTGGATCTTTAACTGTATGTAAGTTAACAGATAGGCTCTGATACCAATTGTTAGGTCACACACACACTGTAGAGGGGGTGAATACAGTGTATAGTACACTTAAATCAAACTTTAAGATCTTAAGTAACAGAAAACAAACTTTATTGAAACAATAAACTCTGTTACAGTATGGAACTGTTACCTCTCAGTGATGAACAAATATCACGAGAGCTGCTAGGGTTATAAAGAATAATAACTTCGATAATGATAACACTTATAGTGTAAACCCTATGCCTGTGTTTATATACTACACAGTTACAAGATAATCGCTAATTGATATGGAATATAATTCTGCTTCCTAAAATATATCAATCAGATATCTTTTCTTCCAAGTATTCCATTCTTCACGGAATTCCTTCTTCATGCATATCTCTTCTTATGTTTATCTCGATCTTCTTTCCTTTAATCAGCTACTGTCCTTATCTGATTGTCCTTCAGCACTTAAGTTCTGATATCTATCTTCTGATGATTATCTCCTGATAATATAAGTACTGATATCCTTAAGTCCTGACTTCCAGTATAAGTACTGATCAACAGTTAAGTACTGATTTATCCTGTTCACGTAAGATCTGAAAGCTAAACATAAAACATATTAGCCATGACATTATCAAATATATCTAACAATTCTGTTGTCCAAATCACAAGCATAAGTAACCAACTTGAAGGATTCGATCTGTTCTATCCATTTCCACAATCAAATCATCCCGAGAATGGGTAATTTTCATTTCGAAAATCTAGGTGTAACAACCCGAATCCGGGGTCAAGATTTGGTGTCACGAAACAATCTTTACATAAAATAAAAGAATATTCAATTACCCCTTGAATCCAGATCATTTACAGGTTATGGTATGAAACAAGAATCTAACCTTCTACAACTCACAATAACTAGAATACAAGTATAAATACCTTTGAACTAATGCTCTTGTTATATTCTTCTCACATCTTCAACCTTTCGCATCGGAAATTTCTCTAACTTCTGCTGTCTATCAAAGCTATTCACTTTTATCCTTATCTGTTTCTGGAAGAAATAAGAATTTACAAAGAAAGAGTGAGCCAAAAATGCCCAGCAAGTATATAATTTGAGTTTCAAACATTAATACCAAATGAAAATTTTCGGACAAAATCTTTAAACAATTTTAAACAATTCTATTTATTTGAGTGAGTTGAGCGAATAAACGTTGGCTGTCACCAGCCTTCAACTATAAATCCAAAAGTGACAAGCAATTCCCCAGTTCATCTCCTGAATCAGGGTTTTGTCCGATTTTGGAATCATAAAACCTTTCGAGAGAGAATGTCGTTAATGGCGATCAACCACAAATTAAAATGGACACTAGTTCGCATCTATATCCTGCTGATCAGTCAGGATATAGTGCAGATCTATACCTACCAGTATAGATCCAGTCGGGTCCCCAGGCTCTACGGCCCATCTCAAGGCACCGGTTATGTCCTGGTCCTTAGGATTAAGTAAAACTTAATCCCACACAGCATCATTATCCAGCCCATGGAGTATTTTGATGTCAAATCATTTTGAATTCAAAACATCCCAATTTAGGGTTCGCAAAGAATGGGTATTTGCTCAAGAGAGCAATCGAATTATAGGAACAATAATGAAAAAAACATGCATAATAAGAGTAATTGCAGTGAAATATAAAACATTTAACTATTCTGAACTTAGAATAGGAACGAAGAAATAATTGCAGTATTTTAAATGAAAAATCAGGAATACTTGCCTCAATAAACTTTAATCGCTACTACTAGTTAACTTTGGTTCGATTTGGACGTTCGACTTTATCGTCAAACTACTATCCCATTCTGAATACGATCCCAACACTCAGGCCCTTCGGTTGGAATTTCATTGATCTCGACGTCTAATCACTAGATCATTTCTAGTCTGATGTCAAATCTCGGGTCTTCCGACTAGGACCTACAGGGTTAAAATATCCTAATTCAGATAATCGTTTCATTTAACATAACACCACTATCCTATTCTACCCATACGATTTCATAACCCAACTCATATTTATATGTATTATTGAAATACAAATAGCAATTATGGTTCACATCTCCGAAACTCGGTTCGGTATTTATTTTCGGAAAATACGTATACTCGTCATTTTGAAAAATAGGGAAATCGATTATTTATTAATTATTTTGTCTCAATCACACTTAAGTTCATATAATATAATTATATATGGTTATTCGACGTCTCCGATAATTGCGGGTTACACTCCTGTATTTTCATAATCAATTTCCCGAAAATCGGGCAGCGTCTCCTTTATTTATCGGCCTACCCGTCGAAACAATTCGACGTCAAATCCACAACAACAATCCAATCACAACCAATTCCACAAATCCCAACCTCCGATTTAATTAATTACTATTATTACTCGTATTTTATATTTTTATTTGTATTTTTATTTTATTCGTAGGACTCAGATAAAGATCATCACCATCCACCGTCCGCTCGTAAAAAGTCATCGCGGGCGGCGGCAAAACTTCGCGGGTACCCAATTAATTCTCGGGTTTCCATCGCGAAACTTCGCCGGTTGATTATTAATAATTCCCGCACGTAACCATAATTCACATCACGAAATTACTTAAGTAAAATCCTGCAGAGATTATTAAAATTATTATTATAATATTTCAATTTATAATCTGCAAAATAATACTGGAACCAAACGAAACCCACGCCGCCATACGCGCAGCCGCACAACACAGAACAGGCGGAGCAGAACAAGGCCACAGGCGGCGTTGCTGCCTCCACCTCCATGCACCAAACACCAAACACACACGCACACAATACACAATACATACACACACATATCACATATATAAATATATAATCAGAAACAGGGCAGAAATCGGAGCATCGCCGGAAAATACCGGCTTAACTCACCGGAGTGCGAGGTGAAGAAACAGGAGACAACAAAGAAAGGAACGAGGAGAGAAAAGGAGAGAGAGATAAACCGGGGAGAGAGATGAGAGATTGGGGGGAATTGGGGTCGAGGGAAGGCGGTGGGGGGGGTGCATGGATAAATATTTTAGTTTCTTTTTGTTTATGTTTTATCCCTTTTTCTGTAAAGCCTAATTTGTTTCGTGTTTAGCAATATAATGGTATAATTTATGAATAACGACAAATTACAATACTTTCATATTTATTTGAAATTTACAAAATAATAAATAAATTAAAATAAAAAAAATGAATAAATAAAATTTCTATAATTTTTGAATCATTTTTGGATCGCAAATCTGACCCATATTTTACGATTTTAACAAACAAACGTGCGGGTGGATTTAATCCGAAAATTTCTGAAATAATTTTAAAATTCTCAAAATATTCCAAACTTAATAAAAAAAAAATTTCATGATTCTTTTTGAAGCATTCTCGAATAAAATACAGATTTTACAATTAAATGAAATATGAAAATCATTTAAAGATAATTATTCAATAAAATACTGATTTCTAAATTTTATAAACTCCTAAAAATAATAAATAGAATTATAAAACAACAAAAATAATTTTAGAGATGATTTTAGCATTTATAAGAATAAATATTCAATAAAATCATTTTAAAAATGAATTAAGTTCATACAGCTCGATAATTAATCATAGAATTAACCTTTGCATCCAACAAATCATAAACAATTAAAAATACAACAACACATAGCTGACAGAACCATCACATATTTTATTTACTAAATAATAAATAATTCGATAATTACAATTGCCACTGAATCCGAAAATAAGTTACTTAACCGTTAAGTAACTATATAACGATATAATTTTAATACCAAATTTGGATAATTATCACAACAGAGCTTCCTAAAAAACACTTTATACGAAAATAAGATAATAATATCTCGCCTTTTGAGAATACGTATTTTTTTCGATTTATAAAATGATTAGCGTATTAAAAATTTCACGTCGGGTCTCGTACAGGTCAAACCGTACCCCGGATCGAAAAAGGCAAAACATGAAAAATGTTCAGAATTATCAGATTAGGTTAGTAAGAAGTTTTCGGAAGAGTTTCGGTTTGTAAAAACACAAAAACAGTTGAAGTGGGATGATTTCTAATTCTAAAAAGTAATTTTATATTCACACAAAAATAATCATTATCAATTCTATAAATCCTTATAAAATCATATAATGATCCAAAAATTACCAGAAAAATACCAAAATTATCTACATTTAATTCTGGATAATTAAAAATTAAAATATCTAATTTTTATCAGCAATAAACATCCAAATATTATTATCCATCATCAAATAATTCACCAAGATTCACATAAAAATTACATAATAATTATTTATTGATAAAAATAATTACATAATTTTTCCCAGACGTTACATCCTTCCCCCCTTAAAAGGATTATATCCTCAGAATCATGCTAAGGAACATACCATGATAATTTCCAAGTATCTCTCTTATAATTTCTCAAGTTTCATCACTTTAATCACAACTCAACGGTCTCTTATGACATCAAATCTATCAGTTACTCACATAACCTGAATCATATCTCCATTTCATACATATGGAGCTAAATACTCTTCCTGGTCATACACCTATGAACGTCTTATGAACTCGTTATACTTGTGACAACAAGACTAACTCATTCACAATCGTTCTATCTATCTCACTGTTTCAAAGGACTAACTTAATTTACACTAACCTTCTTTTCTTTCCAATTCCAATAGTTTGTGTTCATGAACTTTCTATTTTCACTGTCTGTTCTACTTTACTTTTCATGTTTCCTTCTGTTCGAGTAGTCTGGCCTATGGTCATTTTCTAATCATTTTCGAGAATCTTTAATCGATCTCTCGTACTTTTCATTCATCTGCGTCCGATATACTGAGCTCATGGCATCTTCTGCTTCGAAATATTCTAAATCTATTCAAAAATGAAAAATTAAAGGAAAATCTTGGAAATTACATTTAATTCACCACTTTGTGGTATACTTCAATTTCTTTTCAATCACTATCAAGTATATTCATCGAACGAGAATCTTCTACTATCTGAAAGAAATTATATTAAATTGGAACGGAATGAATTATAACTTTATTCAAAACCCAGTCTCTTGGTACTAATACTCATTTTGTTGTCATATCAAATTAGATATTAATATGAACTTTAATGCTCACAATATTCCATACTAAAGTCAACATCAATCATTTATATTAATACCACCTTTGATATCTAACAACAAAGTAAGTATCGGTATGATCCAGAAGTCGGATTAAAACCTGTTCTTCAATTTCTAACTTTTCAAATTCCTTTACTCATTCCCCGGTAATCCTAATGATATTCACTCTTTCTTTTCTACTCCAGACATCTGTCTCCGAATGGACCCATCCTGTTTGGTAGTTAATTACACAATTAGAGCTCATAATCAATTATAGCCAGAATTTATACCTTTGAAGCTGAAAAATGCAGTTGCTACTCTTCAACCCTTCACATGCATATCTTCAGGCGTTCAACTTGGTCTTCCTTAGTCTTGAATTAGCGAGGATGTTATCAATAAATACAATTACATTATCCAAATACTCCTGATACACTATGTTCATTTAATCTTCAGACTTACAATTTCTGATAATCGATGCGTAACTTCATACCTCCATTCTTCTTTTTCCCATGATCACTTTTGTGCACAGCGCAAAACACTCTTTATTTCATTATTCTTTCATTCCACATTTCTGAAGTTTCCTTCACTCATTATTTCATCCCTATTGAGTTATACGATACAGGGCTTTTGACACCAGCTTGACTCTGTGCAGTTCCCGACGAGAAATTCTTACCTCGTTCCCCGAGATAACCTTGGTAAATCATTCATTCGAACCTCCGGGACTTCACTTCAATTTTAAAGAATTCCAACATGAGATTCATTGTAACGTTCTTCTCTAACAGTTCACCATTAATACCTTTATTTAATCTTTCCCGTTTACACGCATTTTTGGAACGAATTCCTATCTCCAATTATCGGCGTTTCACCTCATTCTCCTAACAGTTCTGGCACAACTGATGTGCACAACTTGCTTATATCCTGGATTATTTTATAAAATTTCTTTATTATCCTTTTGATTCCACTTCTTTTCTTCATTAGTTCTTCATTCTCATTATTTATTATCTCTTTTAAACATAATGAATTTTCTTTTTCTTAGTAATATTAATCTGTTCATTATTAGATAGGTCATTTCTGGAGTTCACACTAGAATGAAGGTTTTTATTTATAATATTTAAATCTTTACTAACAGAATTATCGAAATTCATCGGTAGTTATTTTCTTAGCCTTGCTTAACTCATCACGGATCGCGTATTTGACTTTCCCTCATTGTTCAACATCTCTTTTCCTTGAGTTCACATACGGACTTCATCAGTTTCCGTCTTACATTAGATGCTTGGATTTGCGAGCCTTCCGCTATTTTACAATAACTTCCATTCGATCGCCATTCGAAATGAGTATATATTCAAGTCCTTCCTGGAACGTCATTACAGATGATAGAATCTCTTTGCTTTATCTTAGACCTTCAGTTCTAAAAAATATTCGTTCTTACTGTCATGTACCAATTACTTTCTGTTCCTCTTGTTTATCAAAAAGGGCGTATTCATTTAGGTAAAATCTCGCACATGTCTGCAGTAACATCACGCTACTTTTACTAAATTTCCACTTCTGCTGATGCCATTACTTCCTCCAAATTTCTAATTTCTTTGATTTCGGATCTGAAAATCATGTCAGAATTTAACTTAATCTAATTGGAATTGATCTCCATTTAACTGATCATTAGTTGGTAAAGTTGATCAATTAACTCTTTTAATTAACCAATTAAACCAAATGAAGACTAGCTAAATGAAATTAAAGACCAATTACATAGAGTCGATTTAGTCATAACAACTTTTTCCATGAACTGAGATCGCAATCATTTAGAGTACTGATGAAAACGATAATTTCTTTATTCTTGAATGTAGGGCAATTTCTGAAACTTTGGGCAGCACTTCCCCTACACCATTGACTACCAATTGGACTCAAATCGACACCATCAATCAACCAAATCATCCACAATTCACATTTTATCATTTCGATCAGCATCTGACTAGCATAGCATATATCTTTTTAATTGGGATTGGGTCTTACACCAACAATGATTAATATAACCATACCCTTCTCAGTTCTTTCAGAGTATTACGAATTGTAATTAATGAACTTAATTTGATTTCGCAATTCTTTTAATTTATTTCTGACCATTATTAATCGGTTTATCTTTTATTAACCGCGCATGGTCTTCATTATTATCGTCACAATCTGGTGGAAACTTAATCATTATTTTATTATTTCTTAAAATGTTTCACAGCCGAGTCACCATTGCTTCATCTCCACTTATGGTTCCGCATCAAACTTTCATCACTGGTCCAGTTATGGGTATCCAATTCACCATAACTTATTTACTCAATTTGGAGAACCTCACAGTTTCTTGAAGAACACGTTCGAAATTCGATTACCTTTAAGATTTCTTCTATCTTGAATCTTTACGACAAATATCTTCCCACGATGAAGGGATGCTTCATGTATTAACTGTCTGTCTGAGTCATTGTTCAGAATTCCCTTGATCTTTGATTGTCGTCCCAACACTCGCTTGCTTTGTCTGATGCACACAACTTTACTTCCTTATTTTGTAATTAATCTATTTATTACGGTTCACTAACGATTCATTTTTCATCCAAATCTTCCGAATTGAAATGCATCACGTTAACGTAATCTACCGTATTGTTGAGATCCCCGTAGCAAGAACAACTGTCTGACTTGATGTCTTTGCCATGTCCACATTGTCGGTGTATCCATTTTTTCTTGCTCGCAAGTGTCCACCATTTATCGGCTTGCAATCATATCCTCCTTCGACACGTAATTATACCTGTCGCATGAGACTATTCTATTTCTTTTATAATTGTCAGAGAACAGACTCAACGTAAGAGGAGAGTTTGTGAATATGATTTTGATTGAAAACTGAATAAGGAATAACAATGCAACGAACAGTTGGAAGAATCCGTAAATCAATAAATTGAAGGAAGAAGAATGAGCGAAGATTTAGATGTGAATGAGATAACCATATTCGTACTCAAGATGACCAGTCTTTTATACTATATGGCATACAACACATGATTAGGGCGTCCCACCCGACTCTTCGTCATTTCGATAAAGCGTCATACCACAACACTGTTTGTCTCAATCAGGAATTAATAATTTTGAGGAAAGAAATAATTCAGAAGGAATACAATAAATTTTGTTTCATTTTCGCCTCCTATGATTCATCAATAGAAGAAGCCCATACGTATTCAGGAATCAAGAAGAATATATGCTATCGTATTTGTAAAAGAATGACATTGCAGGTCACTGTTGGTCATCATTCACGCATCATTTACGTATGTCCTCAGAAATTATTCGAATGAGAGATTCGCAGCTTTCGTCACATTACGACTTCGAAATACCGTCGGGAAATGCCTCCACATTAAATACTTTAATGATTTGATCATAATTGTGTCCTTGCAAAATTTATAACCACTGCTTCGGATTCCATTTATATCGCGTAAAATAACCATTGATCACGCAACGCCTCAACTTCATCGATAGGAACATTATTATTCTCCAATCATCTGGAAGATTCTTTTATTTCCTTCAATCACCCTCTAACCGCTCGAATCACGAATCTTATTAAATTTTAATAATTTCATGAATTAGGTAAATAATATGTTAACATGTTGATTCAATTATTAATACTATTAAACAAAATTCATGTTCATTTCTCACGAAACTTTAAACTTTCTCCCTGTTGGTGGGTCTACTTGATCCTTCGGACTAACAACACTGAATCTAATTCCATTATTTTTTTAGGTCATTCTCTATTTATAATAACAAGAACATAAATAGTATTTTGACAACCAAATTGTAAAACTCATTTCATGCAAAAATCCTCTAAAAGTTGATTAAGAAAATCTTTTCCAAAATCTCATTTTAAAGTTTTGGAAATTAACTATTTGGTCGTCATTACTATATAAGTTACTTGCTATTTTTATGATTTACCAATGAAATGTCTAATTAAAAGAATGCCCATATAAGGGTCTCTCAACTTTGGTATCTCTTCCACTTTTCCTTGGATTCTGCTCGTACTTATTAGTCGACGAAACTTCATTTACCGTCGTATATCATTTTATTCAAAATTCTACTGCAACACTGACATTTAGTACTGTCTTTGACATTCTTATCGTCGTCCTTGACGTTATGCTTGCAACCACGCATGTGACTCGACGTTCGGTCTATATATAGGGTCGCATCTTCTTGCTAGTCTTACCTATACCTAGTAAGGTAGATATCATTCCTTGCGCAGCTCCCGATAAGTGATAAGAATCTTCTCGTAATGGTGGTGCCTTCGAAACATGTAACGTTGGTTCTTCATCAGCTTCCATCAACTCGTTGCCTCCAGCGTGAAGCTCATCCTACTACCTAATTCTAAGTTAAATCGTACCCAAAACTCACCTAGATCCTCTTACACGAAGTTCGCACAAGACTCAATCGCATTTTCTTTAAAACCGCATGAAAATAGGGTAACATACCAAATCTCCGTCGATCTGTCGATTCCTCATTACTGTAGGATCTGAAAACTCAATATACCTATAACGTTGTGAAATTCGTGTTGGATCTTTCTAATCTTGGCCCTGCGTTTTATGATATTAATTAAAAGAGTACGAATAGAACATTAACCTTAATCGCTACGGTGCAAGCGATTCAAATCCACGTCTTATACTGTATTCCCAGATTCTCCTTGGATGAAGTGTGGGCTTTGATCTCCCAAGGTGTACCTCTCCCAAAGCTCCAAAATTTCAAAACCCTAGCTGGCTCCTTGAGAAAAATGGCTGCCTCTCTCAAACCCTAGGATGTGATTTCGTTTTTGTGTGTTCACCCTAGATTTAGGAGAATGAGAATATTTATAGGCTACAGTAGGGATCATGGACCATTAGGTCAGGCCTTCTAATGACATTCTAGGCCAAGCCCAATGTCATTAAATATTAATTCAATCCACTAAAGAATTAATATTTGCACTACCTTTCCTAATTCCATAAATTAATTATTTAATTCGGCTCCCATATTAATTGCTTATAAATTCCCCATATTTAAGATATCGCATGTCCATTAATTAAATTAATTTCTGACAATTAATTTAATCAATATCTTTTATCCTTGATCATCCACTCAACCTTATAATTATGCAAGAACAAATCTGCCTGTAGGACTAAAGCATAATTATCTTTATGAGCTTTCAAGTGGACATCATCACCCGAATATATTTTTCGGACACGGTTTCCTTTTATAGTTAATATCCCACTCTGTATATAATGTCATTGCCCAATACATAAATTCGTAATTTAAAATAAATTACTTAATGTATGAATCAAGGCATGTGCATTAAATACAAGTGTCAATTACGACATCCGGATTTAGAATCTAAGCAATAATAATATCGTAGAATCTTAGTTCTTCTTTATTGTCAGGATAAAAGAAACAATTATTCTACTATTTTGATCTCGTTCAATATACACAAAGTATACAAGTATTATTCAATAGTCAAGATAAACTATTTCTAAATAATACTTCAGCCGTTCCAGTGGTTTATCTAATACCACTTAGATTGTGAACCTTTATTATATTATATAAGGAGTTTGACAATATAATCTTCTGCTATCCCATTTGATACTAGATTGTCTACAATATATAATATACAGACTATGTGAAAACATGCATTCAAGATTCTCAAATAATTTATTATTAAAGTATGTACTTCAAACGAATATTTCAGTATAAACCCTAACAATCTCCCACTTATACTCAAGATATTTATTGAGTATATCAGCATTTATTACAAGCAATCCACTACCAACTATATAACTATGTGACCAAGTATCTGACTCCTATCGCTTCCACGTGCTCCTGAAAAGCCTTAGCTGGTAAGCTCTTCGTGAAAGGATCTGCCCGGTTATCCTTTGATGCTATATCAGCCACAATGATATCTCTTCGCTTAACGAACTGCCGTATGAGGTGATACTTACGCTCTATGTGTTTTGCTGCCTTATGGGCTCGTGGTTCTTTGGCATTTGCCAAAGCACCAATATTATCACAATAAATCATGATTTGCCATGGCAAATTAGGAACCACATCCAAATCCAGCAGGAAGTTTCGGAACCATATAACCTCTTTGGCTTCCTCAGAAGCTGCCACATATTCGGCTTCCATGGTTGAGTCTGCAATGCATTTCTGCTTCACACTCCTCCATATTACGGCTCCACCTCCCAAAGTAAAAACACATCCTGAGGTGGATTTTCTCTTATCCTTATCTGTCCAGAAATCTGAATCAGTATATCCTAGAGGCAATAAATTAGAGGACTTGTAAACTAACATATAATCCTTAGTCCTTCGCAGGTACTTGAGTATTGTTTTTACTGCACTCCAATATTCCTGTCCAGGGTTTGACTGGTATCGGCTAACCATGCCCACGTAAAAGCAGATATCAGGCCTTGTACATAACATAGCATACATTAGGCTTTCACATGCCGAAGCATAATGAACTGCCTTCATGTTCTCTATCTCCTTAGGTGTCGAAGGGCACTGACTTTTTGATAGAGAAATTCCATGTCTGAAAGGTAAATTATCCTTCTTGGAGTCCTGCATGCTAAAACGAGCTAATACGTCATCTATGTAGGGCTCCTGAGATAAAGCCAACATCTTTTTCTTGCGATCCCTTATAACTTCGATCCCAAGGATGTATGCTGCTTTATTTAAGTCCTTCATTTCAAATTGTTTGAACAACCATGCCTTTATTGAAGACAACATCTTAACATTGTTTCCAATGAGTAATATGTCATCAACATATAGTACTAGAAAAACCACTGCATTTCCCTCACATCTCTTATACACGCATGCTTCGCTTAGACTTTGATCAAATCCATACGACTGGACTGCCTGATCAAAACGAATGTTCCAATACCTAGAAGCTTGTTTAAGTCCATAAATAGACCTCTTAAGCTTACATACCAGATGCTCTTGGCCTTCTTTAATGAATCCCTCTGGTTACTGCATATAGATGGTTTCTACAAGACTTCCATTAAGGAAAGCTGTCTTGACATCCATTTGCCAAATCGCATAATCGAGATGAACTGCAATAGATAAAAGAATACGAATTGACTTAAGCATGACTACCGGTGAAAATATTTCCTCATAATCGATACCTTCTTTCTAAGTATACCCTTTCGCAACAAGTCTTGCTTTCCAGGCTTTCACCTTTTTACCTAATCCCCTCTTTTTCTTGTAGATCCACTTACATCCAATAGGTTTTATACCATTGGGTGGTTCCACGAGCTCCCAGACCTGATTAGAATACATTGATTCTATCTCAGATTCCATCTCCTTTTGCCAAAGATCTGCATCTTTGTCTTGTACTGCCTCTTCGTATGTACGGGGATCATCATCATGTTCACCAGAGACTAAATCTGAAGACTCTCCCAAAAACATGAATCTATCAGGCTGTTGAACAACCCTCCCACTATGACGAGGCACTGGTGCGGTATTAGTGACAGGTTGTACATTTTGTTGTGGTTGTTCTACTTGTACTACAGCTTCATGGGTATTATATGTCCCTCCCACTAGTTCCTCTAAAACGACACTACTCATGGGTGTGTGATTCATTATATAGTCCTCCTCTAAGAATCTTGCATTGGTGTTAACAATGACATCTCGACTTTTCGGACTATAAAATAAATAACCTTTCATTCCCATGGGGTAGCCTACAAATAACTTTACTTCTGTACGAGATTCTAACTTAGTCGCGTTCTTGTTCAACACATGTGCTGGATAACCCCATATCCGAATGTGTCTTAGACTCGGTTTATCCCCGGTCCACAATTCTAAGGGGGTTTTAGTAACCGACTTAGAAGGTACTAAGTTCAGAAGATAAGATTATGTCTCTAAGGCATGTCCCCAAAATGACTTGGGTACATCCGAATAACTCATCATCGATCTAACACTCTCTAAAAGAGTCTGGTTCCTTCTCTCTGCTACACCGTTCTGCTGGGGTGCGCCTGGTGCAATTAACTGGGATTCTATCCCATTTTTTTTATAACTATTCCCTAAATTCTCCAAGAAAGTATTCGTGTAACACCCCCAGATCCGGGGTCGGGGATCCGGGTCGTCACGGTCTTTCTTTCCACAATATCACTTCACTTAATTAATAAATAACCTTATGCTGTGACCCCACACTAACACTCACCACAACCCGTTATAGTCTCAGAGATGAAATTTAAATAAGTACAAGTCTTTGAATCCACAATTTAAAAGTTATTACAACCCAAAATGATTACTTGATAAATTTACAGTTAATTGCCATTATCTGCCACAAGTTATAATTATACATAATTGATTCTCAAAAGTAGATGGTCTGATCTACAATAGATCTACCTCTGCAGCTATAGCAGCTACAACATCAACGGGAAGACGCGGGACGCTTCCCACGCGCTTGCGCTGGGTCTGCTGGAGTCTGGCCATCTTTCCTAACTATTGTTGTGTGATGAAGAAATAAAGCAAGGGTGAGCAGCAAGCCCACCAAAATAATATGTATAATGATTAATAGTATATGAGCCTACTCATAATACTCATGAAAGTCTTGGTCAAAAGAAATGAACCAAGTTTGATATCTTAATGCGATGAAGTCGCAAAATATTCAGTATATATACATATATACTTTTCAAAATATTGGAAGTCCTCTTCCATGCATAATATACACAAAGTCCCAGTGTATAACTGTATAAAAAAATATCGTTGCAAGGTGATCTCATATATCTAACCTTGTCTCAACGTTTTTCTGAAAATCTTTGTCATTCATAAGACAATTATTAATTAGATATAAGTTTAAAAGATGAGGTTACCAAATACCCCAATATACTTATATCTTTCCCAATACCACTTGAACTACCACCGTTCAAGTTACAATCAGTTTCAAAAGTTCATCACATAGATGAGACTACAAGACAAGATTTGAATAGATTCAATCTTTGAAATATTATTGAATGAAATAAAGTTACGAGATACTTTATTTAGTCCCGATATATATATATCCACATATATATATCTCTTAAACATTTCCTGGAACCTCTGTTATGTAAAGTATGAACAGAGTTTGAAACATCCAATGAATTTTGGAAAGGAAAAGAATTTTGGCATAAACCCGATATCTCGCTGATCAGGCAAAGATACCAATAAGTAACCTTTTCTACTGTAGATGGATGAATTCCTCACCGGTCATCACCCTGGCCGCATTAGGACCTCGCGCTAGACCGTACCCCGGCCCCTCACGCGTTGATGGACTGCCACCCAGCCACTTACACAATAATAGACCGTACCCCGGCCTGTCGCTTATGCCGACTCAATGAGATGGGCTTACTTCCCGAACGTTGGGCAAGTAATCAATTCATTTACCAAATCTGCAACCTCGTTGCGAATATAAAATACACCACAGAGCCGGATTCCCCAGGTTTTGAGCGAGTATTTAAATCCCCTTTAAAAAGGAAGATCTTAAATATAAAAATGAGTTTTGGGATCCGCTCTGACTTTTAAAAATCATTTTGAAGACTCGAAAACACTTTAAAGAGTGTTTGGAGTAAGGCTGATTTAATGAAGTAAATCAGTCCCCAGAATATTTAAATAATATTCAATAAATAATATAAAAGAGTCATAAGCCCTCGAATGAATATTCAAATAATATTCAAATAAATAAATAAAAGGAGTCATACGCCTTCGAATAATATTCGAAATAATATTCAATAATAAAATAAAGTTAAAGTTATCGAATAAACCTTATTCGATTAATAGTTTTGAAAAGTATGACCATATATATATATAAATATATATATATATATCCATATCCATATATACAAAATCTACTCGGGATCCTCGACTCCCGGTTTTAGAAAATATTTTCACCTTTGGGTCCCTATACTAAGGGTATATGCAAGATACCGCTATCCTCTAGCATAGGTATTATCAACTGAACCAACAGATATATATTTCAAGAATATGAAACAGGCATGCATATATACCATATCACATGCTACAATATATCGCAAGAATTTGCTAAATAACCAACATGCATCTATCGCAAGATAATGCATATACAAGTGTATTCATCACAACAACAGTATAACGGATAGAATACTTGCCTGAGCGACTTGGGGGTGAGAAAGGCTCGGGACGAGTCTGATAACCTATAAACAACAAGTAAGTTGGAATTAAACCAAAATCACTTGTAAATCTATGCTTTAACTAACTTAGACTCTAATGCTAGTTTTGCGCTCACCGATTTGCTTAAGTCACTCGGGTACCCTCGGCTCCACCATTTTTAATAATTTAACCTTTACGAGTTTTAAAACGATTCTTTCGTGAATGTCTTACCAACTGCCTAACACACTTACCATAAATGTTTCACACATTAATTAACCCTTTTTGGTCTTTAACCTACATTCCAAAGTAAGGCGAGGGAAAAAGTTTCGTTCGCGAAACGCCGTTACTTGAAACGGTCGTTTCTCCTAAACCGTAAATCGGAATCGAACGAACTACATATCAAAACGAAGCTCGTAACATGAGCTATCTAAACATGGCAGTGGTCACAATCTAGCAGGGGGTTCTCGGGTCCTAATGCTATGCACAAAAACAGTCCAAAGAAAATCGGACGTTACGACGGCTATATTTACGCGATTTCCCAATTTTATACCATTCAATTCCATCACCAAACAACCCCAATCCCTTCATACAATCAAAGTCCATCCATATCACATCCTAACAGCCCCAAAACTCAATATTATGAACTTTATACTACCCTCAAACATGAACTAAAAGCTATACTTAAGTTCATTAACCAATAATCAAGATTTACAACTTCAAACTCATTACAAATCCAACCACACTCTAAGTATACAAGGATCATGCTCCTCATGAATTATAACAATCAAAACCATTCCTAATACTCAAAAGTAAAGCTAGGGTTTGAAGTTTTATACCTTCTTGAAGCTTTTAATCAATGAAAGATCCTTGGAAAGCCCATGGAAGCCTTGATCTATGCTTAAGCTACCTTGTCCTTACAAATAAAATCAAGAATCAAAAATTTGTTCTTGAAAGTTACTATTCACCCTAAACTTTTAGGAATTGATTAACTAGGTAAACCTTGGATTCTTGGATCCAAACTTATAGCATAACTAAGTTATGAATTATGGAAGCTAAAGAAACAAACCTTATAATTTTTGAAGGTGTGTAGCTTGAGTTTTTAAAAACTCCTCCTTGTTTTTCTTGAAAAGGCCGAGAGCAAGATGAAGAAGAAAGAGAGATTTTTGTGGTTTTGCTTTGATTTGATTTTTGGTTGGTTGTTTTTGTTTTGTTTTAGGTCAATTACCCATTTACCCTTGATTTTGTGTGGCTAATATTCCACCACATTTCCTTCCCTCTTATGTCATGCTTGCATCACTTTGTGATGTCATCACCCCTCCTTTGTCCTCTTTCTATTGGTTGGATGACATCATCCCCCACTAATCCCTTTGATTAGCTTCTAATTGTTTGCCTAATGACCGCTGATCTGTTATACGGTTCGCTTAACTTTCGTTCTCGTTTCTCGTTTGAAGGATCATACCCGGGATCTTATTACTTAGGTTCCCTTAACCTTTCTCAATACATTATATTCCTTTTTATGATCCTCTATTATAATCCTTTAATTTAAATCCTTTTTATCCTGTTACCTTATACTCAAATCTCTCCGTATCTTGTGGATTTCCGGGAAAAACTAAAGTGTTCGGATTTGGATTCTGACGATCTTTACATACACTTATATCCCATATAAAGTACTAATAAAATCTCAGAATATCCATATCAGAACCCCTACATAGTGTGGCATGAAATGTTTTCTCATTCAGCAAAAACACTATTCATAAGGGTTTCAAAAATTTCTCAAAAATTGGGGTTATTACAGTCTCCCCTCCTTAAAAGGATTCCGTCCCGGAATCAGATAGAAAGTGAATAGGGATACTCTCTTAGCATTGCACTTTCTAACTCTCGAGTAAATTTTCCCACATTGTGGTTCTACCATCAAACTCTTACTAGTTTGATAACCCTTCTCCTAAGCACTCGTTCCTTTTTACTCTATACCCTTCCTGGTTGCTCCATATAGGTTACGTCTAGTTGCATGTCTATGCGCTCATATGCCCCTATTTGTCTGGCATCCGAATTACACTTCCTTAACATTGATACGTGGAACACGTTATGAACTTGCTACAGGTTCGGGGGTAGGGCTAGCTCATATGCTAACTTCCCAAACGTCTTAATATATCCAAGGGTCCAACAAATTGTAGACTTAGCTTTCCTTTCTTTCCGAACCTCATCAATCCTTTTCAAGGGTTTCCAAGGGGATACCTATAACATTACTAGGCCCCCTATTTCATACTCTTTGTCCTTTTTTTTTGAGTCAAATCAGCATACCTCTTATGTCCATCTTGGGTTACTACCAGCCGTCCTCTGATTAGATCTATTATATCCCTGGTCCTTTGGACTACTGCGGGTCCGAGCATCTTGCGCTCTACAACTTCATCCTAACATAAGGGAGATCGACATTATCTTCCCTCAAGGATCTCATAAGGCGACATCTCGATAATGACATATGATCTATTGTCGTAAGATAACTCAATCCGAATTAAGTGATCATTCCAAATTTTTTTCAAGTCTATTGCACAGACTCTCATTATAGCTTTTATCATTAGAACTTTTGCTTCTCAATACCTATTCTTTTCCAGTTCGTAATCGCTACTACCTTCCGTTCCTAATATTATACGGGTTATACTTTTGCTCGTTAGCGTTCTATAACCTTTTAATAACCACGTCAACCTTAGTATCACGAATGTGTTCCCATTCCGCATACTACCACCACTTTATTACTCCTTTTTCAGTTATTTCTATTTTCCAAAGTTTGATTAATCATGTAGAAGTAAAGGAATTTGTTGAGAGATCACTATGATCATGAACACTTGTTATATCGCATAGTTAGTACAGAAGGTGGCCAGCCTTTAGTACTTGACAAGCAATTAAACAACATGTGGTATCCTACTAGGCTTCTATCACAAAGATAGATAGTCATTCGGCAATACCTCCCCTTCTGGAAGGGTTGTTCTTCTCAGCTTACATGAAATGAAAAGAAGAGAAAAGAACGAACTGAAGAGAATTGTATATATGAAAAAAAAAATATACTGCCACAAAATATCTGGCTTGGAATCTACCTCTGAACTATAGAGGTTTGTCATAGAAGAACAAAACATATATGTATTTATATCAACATCAAGTATTATAGCATCGCATTTCACGTGCTTAAATATTTTCGCTATCCCGTCCATCATTCTATGGACCCATGCTCTTCCTTGAGCTTATACACAATTACCTTTGAAACTCCCTCGACATCGAAAATCGAATCTGGGATCTCATTCTAGACATCATCGTTACTTGAATTCTATGCTTGCACCACAACCTTCCTCGTATAATAATACGACCCTCTATTGATAAGAAAGAATAATAATTCACTAGGTAGATACTCTACTTAATTAGTCTATCAATGATAACTTATACACTACCACGACCCGATTAGTGGTACTCAATCTCAACACCCATTCAATACAACTCTCACGGTTGTAAACAGCTCATTACTCGCAGAATCATTGCTACCTTACTATGGTCCACCACTGACCTACTGTACTCATTCATTTTCCATGAAGTCTTAATAGCTAACCATACGGAGTCCATACATCTCGTATCAAATCCTTCTAAGGAGGTAACATAATCACCATTCCTGATTCATGAAGAACACTCCTGATCCTGACATACATACATGACATGAAGCAGATAAAAGTGCAGAAGAGTTTCAATCAAAGCAACGATAGCAGGTTAATACTATTCTTAATCATACGCCCTAAATAGAAGAATTAACTCAAGGGTTCATCTAGTCCTTTTTGAAACATGGTCCTGGATTATCTCAAGATAGGACCTTCTAAGATAGATAGCCCGTTCATGGCGATTACATGAATTAAACCTTTACCAACTACTATTACGGTT
The DNA here is from genome assembly GCF_009905375.1 of Apium graveolens. NCBI lineage: Eukaryota > Viridiplantae > Streptophyta > Magnoliopsida > Apiales > Apiaceae > Apium > Apium graveolens. The sequence continues at coordinate 279,348,292 of NC_133648.1, forward strand.
GGGTATTGCACAGTCATCAGAAGGAATGACAATCTTCCTAACCATAATTCAACCTTCACATTTTTAACCATCATCACTATATTCTTTTGGCACACGCGCCTATAATTATCCTCTTACCTTTAAAGTGTCGGCCACCTCTTTGGCCTTTCCTGATAGTAAAATTTCCTTACAGTCAATGTCACATTAACCACCTCCAATAAATTTCTACCTTATTTCAATCACAGCTTATGTGAAGATGTTTTCCTTAACATCTGATAAGTAAAAAAAAAATCACCATTTTTCCATAAGTTGTTGCCTCAGTCTTTAGAGGTTAATCATTGTCATGACTGACTCTCAATCATAATTAGAACATCTTTTATCTTAAGTCCTAATTGCCCTGAATAATTTCGACCATTACTGGTTCGATCCATACTTTCTCGTGGTTTAACACGTGCCCCACTTGGCAACATTATAATTATGTCATATTTCCTTTATCAACATTTTTATTCTTGAGAATTTCGAATATTACCTTTTTCCTTATAAAACCTCTAAGGTTATCCTTCAATCGTTCCTCCTGTATTCCCTAGATACAGGGCATATCACAATACCATTTACTAATAGTAGAACCATTGTCTATATACTTCTGCAAAATTTCTCCACTGATTCTTAAAGGTTGTTGTTACCTTAACCCTTTCCCAATCATACTGTCAAAACTCATATTGTCCCTATTAAGGGTGACATGCCAACCTTTATGCAGTCCCCTAGGATTCATTTTAAGTTACCAATGTTCTATCCTTAATTCCACCTTTAAAAGGTACCTGCATCCTTCCACGAATAAATCAAGTCATATTTCCTTGATAGATTATCTTATTCATCATTCCCACCTCGATAGTCTATACCTAACTTCATAATAGCATCCTTATTCAAATTGAGGTCAATCCATATGGCCTCCAAAAGATAACAATGGTCATCCGCTTTTCTTTCCTGATTTGGTAATGATAACATGGATGTTCTGGAAGATATTGGTCATGTTCAACGTGAACTTCTTCTTAATAATTCCTTATTTATTTTTGTTGTTTATCTCAACAGTCACCTCAATGTTGGGATACCTCCCATACCTGGCATCTCCCTTTCTGGGTATCGAGCCACCGGTCTTACATTTCACATTATTGAAGGTCACTTCCTTCATCCAATTTTTCCTGATTTCTTACTTTCTTGTCTCCTCAGTCTATCCGTGTCTCAATATTTATCCCTCGAACTATCTCAAGGTTTCCTCGAATCCTCCCAACTTAAAGGGGGTACAATATATGTATCTCTTATGCCTTCAACCATCAATTTTAACTCATGGTGGATCATCATCCTGACGATTACATACTTTTCTATTTCTATTGCTATGAGTCTTTAGGGTTTCCTCATACCCAACTCCCTTATCATTCCTCAAACTTTGTTGCCTTTATATTCCTTTCCACTTCAGTTTCTTTTTATTTTCCTTTCTCTTATCATTATTTCATGGACCAACACAACATAAACATTGATTTCATACATCCCGTCATTCTGGATTCGTGTCCTCAGAACGAATCTTGATAACTTTTACAACTTAGATTCATAATTCATCATACTCGTCTGCCTTTGTTCTGTCTCTAAAGCTTTTACACTATCTCCATAACCTTGGAAAGTACTTTCCTAAAACAATTGACTGAACTTAAATCAGTTTATTCTAACCTCTGGCTCCGTGCCTTTCTTGGTCTTTCACCAGCGGGTGGTCTCTCTCTTAGGAGGGTAAGTGACAAAATAGTCTTTTGTGGTTCATCAATCATTTAGAATCTCAAATGATTCCTCTATTTCCTTTAGCCAGGCTCTTGCCTCGACTGGGTCAGCTTGTTCCTTGGAACTCTGAGAGCTTAGCGACTTAGAGGTCCTGAAAGAATTTCACACCACATTGTTTCCTCAAGGTGGTGGTTGGGGATAATAGTCTAAGTTCTGTCTAGACAGGTCCATGAATTGCCGTATAGGAGTACCGTCTCGGGTCTCCTTTCCTTACTCGACTTTCTGTTTCCTTAGTATGAAATGTTTCATCCTACTCCCCATAATTGGGGTCATCTTTTAATTTAAAATCCTCATTTTCCACTTCATCATGTTATGGGTTCCTTTTTGTCTTGGTGGCAACCTCCCTGACTATCACGTTCAGGGTTTGCTCTAACTCTTATTCCTCAAACTAGCTTTCATCTAAGATTTCATCTTTAAGCTCTTAAACATTTGGAACCCAAATTCTATGGGAATACCTCATTATTCCCTTATCATCTCTCTCGGTATTAATCTCATATCTATTTGTTGGCTCTCTGCCTTCATTCATCACTTTTACTGGCACAATATGTTCTTTTCCAATAATTCGGGCTGTATTGCTATCTCAAACAGCTTTTCGGTACCGGCTCCGGTTACCTTCACTACTATTTCCATTTTCTCAAAATCTCTTATAAACTCTCCAAAAGACATTATCATCTTAGTCTCTCCTTTTTACTAAGGGCATCAGCCACCATATTGGCTTTCCCTGAATGATAAAGAATCTCCCAATCATAATTCTTGATTAGCTCTAACCGCCTCCTCTGGCGTATGTTGAGCTCTTTCTACGTAAGAATGTACTAGAGCACTTATGGCTTAGGTAATTCTTGCACTTCTCTCCATACAAGTAGTGCCTCCAATCCTTAGGGTAAAACTATTGCCACGAGCCTAAGCTCATGAGCGGGGATATCGAATTTCATATTACCTTAATTGTCTTGACATGTACGCGATTACCTTACCGTGCTGCATAAGCACGCACCCTAAGCCCTTGTGCGAAGCGTCACTATACTTCACAAAATCTCTTTTTCCATCCGGCAACGCCAGCATAAGGGCCATCACCAACCTCTGCTTCAGTTCTTGAAAGCTGTTCTCGCATTTCTCTGTCCATTCGAACTTCTCAGTCTTACGAGTAAGCCGCGTTAAAGGGGCTACTATCTTTACAACTTGAACGAACCTCCGGTAGTGACCGGCCAATCCTACCTCTGATAGTCGACCAAACCATGGTCATCAATTCATCAGTGGTCCTTTATCCAATCCTGTCAGGATCCTCCATGGGATCCTCCTCAATAACTATCCCTTCTAGGACAACATCCTCAACCGCTAAATCCTCAATATCAACATCGTCCGGTCCTGCATTAGGACACTCTATCGGATCCACAATCCGATCTCCAATTAGTAATAAAATATCATCGCGATGTTTCTCCTCAACCTCAGGGTTCGGAGTCCCGCTACCATATACGATAACGAACTACGCTCCTATCACGATATTTATAAGGGTTCCCATAAGGGTTTTAACTGTCAGTGCTACGTTAGGTAGCCCGACTATGAACTTGGCAAGAGTTCTTATTATCTTAGTGAACTTATTATCTTAACGTCCCATCATCTCTGAGGTTTATAACGCTTAGCTCTGATACCATTTCTGTAACACCCCCAGATCCGGGGTCGGGGATCCGGGTCGTCACGGTCTTTCTTTCCACAATATCACTTCACTTAATTAATAAATAACCTTATGCTGTGACCCCACACTAACACTCACCACAACCCGTTATAGTCTCAGAGATGAAATTTAAATAAGTACAAGTCTTTGAATCCACAATTTAAAAGTTATTACAACCCAAAATGATTACTTGATAAATTTACAGTTAATTGCCATTATCTGCCACAAGATATAATTATACATAATTGATTCTCAAAAGTAGATGGTCTGATCTACAATAGATCTACCTCTGCAGCTATAGCAGCTACAACATCAACGGGAAGACGCGGGACGCTTCCCACGCGCTTGCGCTGGGTCTGCTGGAGTCTGGCCATCTTTCCTAACTATTGTTGTGTGATGAAGAAATAAAGCAAGGGTGAGCAGCAAGCCCACCAAAATAATATGTATAATGATTAATAGTATATGAGCCTACTCATAATACTCATGAAAGTCTTGGTCAAAAGAAATGAACCAAGTTTGATATCTTAATGCGATGAAGTCGCAAAATATTCAGTATATATACATATATACTTTTCAAAATATTGGAAGTCCTCTTCCATGCATAATATACACAAAGTCCCAGTGTATAACTGTATAAAAAAATATCGTTGCAAGGTGATCTCATATATCTAACCTTGTCTCAACGTTTTTCTGAAAATCTTTGTCATTCATAAGACAATTATTAATTAGATATAAGTTTAAAAGATGAGGTTACCAAATACCCCAATATACTTATATCTTTCCCAATACCACTTGAACTACCACCGTTCAAGTTACAATCAGTTTCAAAAGTTCATCACATAGATGAGACTACAAGACAAGATTTGAATAGATTCAATCTTTGAAATATTATTGAATGAAATAAAGTTACGAGATACTTTATTTAGTCCCGATATATATATATATCCACATATATATATCTCTTAAACATTTCCTGGAACCTCTGTTATGTAAAGTATGAACAGAGTTTGAAACATCCAATGAATTTTGGAAAGGAAAAGAATTTTGGCATAAACCCGATATCTCGCTGATCAGGCAAAGATACCAATAAGTAACCTTTTCTACTGTAGATGGATGAATTCCTCACCGGTCATCACCCTGGCCGCATTAGGACCTCGCGCTAGACCGTACCCCGGCCCCTCACGCGTTGATGGACTGCCACCCAGCCACTTACACAATAATAGACCGTACCCCGGCCTGTCGCTTATGCCGACTCAATGAGATGGACTTACTTCCCGAACGTTGGGCAAGTAATCAATTCATTTACCAAATCTGCAACCTCGTTGCGAATATAAAATACACCACAGAGCCGGATTCCCCAGGTTTTGAGCGAGTATTTAAATCCCCTTTAAAAAGGAAGATCTTAAATATAAAAATGAGTTTTGGGATCCGCTCTGACTTTTAAAAATCATTTTGAAGACTCGAAAACACTTTAAAGAGTGTTTGGAGTAAGGCTGATTTAATGAAGTAAATCAGTCCCCAGAATATTTAAATAATATTCAATAAATAATATAAAAGAGTCATAAGCCCTCGAATGAATATTCAAATAATATTCAAATAAATAAATAAAAGGAGTCATACGCCTTCGAATAATATTCGAAATAATATTCAATAATAAAATAAAGTTAAAGTTATCGAATAAACCTTATTCGATTAATAGTTTTGAAAAGTATGACCATATATATATATAAATATATATATATATATATCCATATCCATATATACAAAATCTACTCGGGATCCTCGACTCCCGGTTTTAGAAAATATTTTCACCTTTGGGTCCCTATACTAAGGGTATATGCAAGATACCGCTATCCTCTAGCATAGGTATTATCAACTGAACCAACAGATATATATTTCAAGAATATGAAACAGGCATGCATATATACCATATCACATGCTACAATATATCGCAAGAATTTGCTAAATAACCAACATGCATCTATCGCAAGATAATGCATATACAAGTGTATTCATCACAACAACAGTATAACGGATAGAATACTTGCCTGAGCGACTTGGGGGTGAGAAAGGCTCGGGACGAGTCTGATAACCTATAAACAACAAGTAAGTTGGAATTAAACCAAAATCACTTGTAAATCTATGCTTTAACTAACTTAGACTCTAATGCTAGTTTTGCGCTCACCGATTTGCTTAAGTCACTCGGGTACCCTCGGCTCCACCATTTTTAATAATTTAACCTTTACGAGTTTTAAAACGATTCTTTCGCGAATGTCTTACCAACTGCCTAACACACTTACCATAAATGTTTCACACATTAATTAACCCTTTTTGGTCTTTAACCTACATTCCAAAGTAAGGCGAGGGAAAAAGTTTCGTTCGCGAAACGCCGTTACTTGAAACGGTCGTTTCTCCTAAACCGTAAATCGGAATCGAACGAACTACATATCAAAACGAAGCTCGTAACATGAGCTATCTAAACATGGCAGTGGTCACAATCTAGCAGGGGGTTCTCGGGTCCTAATGCTATGCACAAAAACAGTCCAAAGAAAATCGGACGTTATGACGGCTATGTTTACGCGATTTCCCAATTTTATACCATTCAATTCCATCACCAAACAACCCCAATCCCTTCATACAATCAAAGTCCATCCATATCACATCCTAACAGCCCCAAAACTCAATATTATGAACTTTATACTACCCTCAAACATGAACTAAAAGCTATACTTAAGTTCATTAACCAATAATCAAGATTTACAACTTCAAACTCATTACAAATCCAACCACACTCTAAGTATACAAGGATCATGCTCCTCATGAATTATAACAATCAAAACCATTCCTAATACTCAAAAGTAAAGCTAGGGTTTGAAGTTTTATACCTTCTTGAAGCTTTTAATCAATGAAAGATCCTTGGAAAGCCCATGGAAGCCTTGATCTATGCTTAAGCTACCTTGTCCTTACAAATAAAATCAAGAATCAAAAATTTGTTCTTGAAAGTTACTATTCACCCTAAACTTTTAGGAATTGATTAACTAGGTAAACCTTGGATTCTTGGATCCAAACTTATAGCATAACTAAGTTATGAATTATGGAAGCTAAAGAAACAAACCTTATAATTTTTGAAGGTGTGTAGCTTGAGTTTTTAAAAACTCCTCCTTGTTTTTCTTGAAAAGGCCGAGAGCAAGATGAAGAAGAAAGAGAGATTTTTGTGGTTTTGCTTTGATTTGATTTTTGGTTGGTTGTTTTTGTTTTGTTTTAGGTCAATTACCCATTTACCCTTGATTTTGTGTGGCTAATATTCCACCACATTTCCTTCCCTCTTATGTCATGCTTGCATCACTTTGTGATGTCATCACCCCTCCTTTGTCCTCTTTCTATTGGTTGGATGACATCATCCCCCACTAATCCCTTTGATTAGCTTCTAATTGTTTGCCTAATGACCGCTGATCTGTTATACGGTTCGCTTAACTTTCGTTCTCGTTTCTCGTTTGAAGGATCATACCCGGGATCTTATTACTTAGGTTCCCTTAACCTTTCTCAATACATTATATTCCTTTTTATGATCCTCTATTATAATCCTTTAATTTAAATCCTTTTTATCCTGTTACCTTATACTCAAATCTCTCCGTATCTTGTGGATTTCCGGGAAAAACTAAAGTGTTCGGATTTGGATTCTGACGATCTTTACATACACTTATATCCCATATAAAGTACTAATAAAATCTCAGAATATCCATATCAGAACCCCTACATAGTGTGGCATGAAATGTTTTCTCATTCAGCAAAAACACTATTCATAAGGGTTTCAAAAATTTCTCAAAAATTGGGGTTATTACAGTCTCCCCTCCTTAAAAGGATTCCGTCCCGGAATCAGATAGAAAGTGAATAGGGATACTCTCTTAGCATTGCACTTTCTAACTCTCTAGTAAATTTTCCCACATTGTGGTTCTACCATCAAACTCTTACTAGTTTGATAACCCTTCTCCTAAGCACTCGTTCCTTTTTACTCTATACCCTTCCTGGTTGCTCCATATAGGTTACGTCTAGTTGCATGTCTATGCGCTCATATGCCCCTATTTGTCTGGCATCCGAATTACACTTCCTTAACATTGATACGTGGAACACGTTATGAACTTGCTACAGGTTCGGGGGTAGGGCTAGCTCATATGCTAACTTCCCAAACGTCTTAATATATCCAAGGGTCCAACAAATTGTAGACTTAGCTTTCCTTTCTTTCCGAACCTCATCAATCCTTTTCAAGGGTTTCCAAGGGGATACCTATAACATTACTAGGCCCCCTATTTCATACTCTTTGTCCTTTTTTTTTGAGTCAAATCAGCATACCTCTTATGTCCATCTTGGGTTACTACCAGCCGTCCTCTGATTAGATCTATTATATCCCTGGTCCTTTGGACTACTGCGGGTCCGAGCATCTTGCGCTCTACAACTTCATCCTAACATAAGGGAGATCGACATTATCTTCCCTCAAGGATCTCATAAGGCGACATCTCGATAATGACATATGATCTATTGTCGTAAGATAACTCAATCCGAATTAAGTGATCATTCCAAATTTTTTTCAAGTCTATTGCACAGACTCTCATTATAGCTTTTATCATTAGAACTTTTGCTTCTCAATACCTATTCTTTTCCAGTTCGTAATCGCTACTACCTTCCGTTCCTAATATTATACGGGTTATACTTTTGCTCGTTAGCGTTCTATAACCTTTTAATAACCACGTCAACCTTAGTATCACGAATGTGTTCCCATTCCGCATACTACCACCACTTTATTACTCCTTTTTCAGTTATTTCTATTTTCCAAAGTTTGATTAATCATGTAGAAGTAAAGGAATTTGTTGAGAGATCACTATGATCATGAACACTTGTTATATCGCATAGTTAGTACAGAAGGTGGCCAGCCTTTAGTACTTGACAAGCAATTAAACAACATGTGGTATCCTACTAGGCTTCTATCACAAAGATAGATAGTCATTCGGCAATACCTCCCCTTCTGGAAGGGTTGTTCTTCTCAGCTTACATGAAATGAAAAGAAGAGAAAAGAACGAACTGAAGAGAATTGTATATATGAAAAAAAAAATATACTGCCACAAAATATCTGGCTTGGAATCTACCTCTGAACTATAGAGGTTTGTCATAGAAGAACAAAACATATATGTATTTATATCAACATCAAGTATTATAGCATCGCATTTCACGTGCTTAAATATTTTCGCTATCCCGTCCATCATTCTATGGACCCATGCTCTTCCTTGAGCTTATACACAATTACCTTTGAAACTCCCTCGACATCGAAAATCGAATCTGGGATCTCATTCTAGACATCATCGTTACTTGAATTCTATGCTTGCACCACAACCTTCCTCGTATAATAATACGACCCTCTATTGATAAGAAAGAATAATAATTCACTAGGTAGATACTCTACTTAATTAGTCTATCAATGATAACTTATACACTACCACGACCCGATTAGTGGTACTCAATCTCAACACCCATTCAATACAACTCTCACGGTTGTAAACAGCTCATTACTCGCAGAATCATTGCTACCTTACTATGGTCCACCACTGACCTACTGTACTCATTCATTTTCCATGAAGTCTTAATAGCTAACCATACGGAGTCCATACATCTCGTATCAAATCCTTCTAAGGAGGTAACATAATCACCATTCCTGATTCATGAAGAACACTCCTGATCCTGACATACATACATGACATGAAGCAGATAAAAGTGCAGAAGAGTTTCAATCAAAGCAACGATAGCAGGTTAATACTATTCTTAATCATACGCCCTAAATAGAAGAATTAACTCAAGGGTTCATCTAGTCCTTTTTGAAACATGGTCCTGGATTATCTCAAGATAGGACCTTCTAAGATAGATAGCCCGTTCATGGCGATTACATGAATTAAACCTTTACCAACTACTATTACGGTTGGGTATTGCACAGTCATCAGAAGGAATGACAATCTTCCTAACCATAATTCAACCTTCACATTTTTAACCATCATCACTATATTCTTTTGGCACACGCGCCTATAATTATCCTCTTACCTTTAAAGTGTCGGCCACCTCTTTGGCCTTTCCTGATAGTAAAATTTCCTTACAGTCAATGTCACATTAACCACCTCCAATAAATTTCTACCTTATTTCAATCACAGCTTATGTGAAGATGTTTTCCTTAACATCTGATAAGTAAAAAAAAAATCACCATTTTTCCATAAGTTGTTGCCTCAGTCTTTAGAGGTTAATCATTGTCATGACTGACTCTCAATCATAATTAGAACATCTTTTATCTTAAGTCCTAATTGCCCTGAATAATTTCGACCATTACTGGTTCGATCCATACTTTCTCGTGGTTTAACACGTGCCCCACTTGGCAACATTATAATTATGTCATATTTCCTTTATCAACATTTTTATTCTTGAGAATTTCGAATATTACCTTTTTCCTTATAAAACCTCTAAGGTTATCCTTCAATCGTTCCTCCTGTATTCCCTAGATACAGGGCATATCACAATACCATTTACTAATAGTAGAACCATTGTCTATATACTTCTGCAAAATTTCTCCACTGATTCTTAAAGGTTGTTGTTACCTTAACCCTTTCCCAATCATACTGTCAAAACTCATATTGTCCCTATTAAGGGTGACATGCCAACCTTTATGCAGTCCCCTAGGATTCATTTTAAGTTACCAATGTTCTATCCTTAATTCCACCTTTAAAAGGTACCTGCATCCTTCCACGAATAAATCAAGTCATATTTCCTTGATAGATTATCTTATTCATCATTCCCACCTCGATAGTCTATACCTAACTTCATAATAGCATCCTTATTCAAATTGAGGTCAATCCATATGGCCTCCAAAAGATAACAATGGTCATCCGCTTTTCTTTCCTGATTTGGTAATGATAACATGGATGTTCTGGAAGATATTGGTCATGTTCAACGTGAACTTCTTCTTAATAATTCCTTATTTACTTTTGTTGTTTATCTCAACAGTCACCTCAATGTTGGGATACCTCCCATACCTGGCATCTCCCTTTCTGGGTATCGAGCCACCGGTCTTACATTTCACATTATTGAAGGTCACTTCCTTCATCCAATTTTTCCTGATTTCTTACTTTCTTGTCTCCTCAGTCTATCCGTGTCTCAATATTTATCCCTCGAACTATCTCAAGGTTTCCTCGAATCCTCCCAACTTAAAGGGGGTACAATATATGTATCTCTTATGCCTTCAACCATCAATTTTAACTCATGGTGGATCATCATCCTGACGATTACATACTTTTCTATTTCTATTGCTATGAGTCTTTAGGGTTTCCTCATACCCAACTCCCTTATCATTCCTCAAACTTTGTTGCCTTTATATTCCTTTCCACTTCAGTTTCTTTTTATTTTCCTTTCTCTTATCATTATTTCATGGACCAACACAACATAAACATTGATTTCATACATCCCGTCATTCTGGATTCGTGTCCTCAGAACGAATCTTGATAACTTTTACAACTTAGATTCATAATTCATCATACTCGTCTGCCTTTGTTCTGTCTCTAAAGCTTTTACACTATCTCCATAACCTTGGAAAGTACTTTCCTAAAACAATTGACTGAACTTAAATCAGTTTATTCTAACCTCTGGCTCCGTGCCTTTCTTGGTCTTTCACCAGCGGGTGGTCTCTCTCTTAGGAGGGTAAGTGACAAAATAGTCTTTTGTGGTTCATCAATCATTTAGAATCTCAAATGATTCCTCTATTTCCTTTAGCCAGGCTCTTGCCTCGACTGGGTCAGCTTGTTCCTTGGAACTCTGAGAGCTTAGCGACTTAGAGGTCCTGAAAGAATTTCACACCACATTGTTTCCTCAAGGTGGTGGTTGGGGATAATAGTCTAAGTTCTGTCTAGACAGGTCCATGAATTGCCGTATAGGAGTACCGTCTCGGGTCTCCTTTCCTTACTCGACTTTCTGTTTCCTTAGTATGAAATGTTTCATCCTACTCCCCATAATTGGGGTCATCTTTTAATTTAAAATCCTCATTTTCCACTTCATCATGTTATGGGTTCCTTTTTGTCTTGGTGGCAACCTCCCTGACTATCACGTTCAGGGTTTGCTCTAACTCTTATTCCTCAAACTAGCTTTCATCTAAGATTTCATCTTTAAGCTCTTAAACATTTGGAACCCAAATTCTATGGGAATACCTCATTATTCCCTTATCATCTCTCTCGGTATTAATCTCATATCTATTTGTTGGCTCTCTGCCTTCATTCATCACTTTTACTGGCACAATATGTTCTTTTCCAATAATTCGGGCTGTATTGCTATCTCAAACAGCTTTTCGGTACCGGCTCCGGTTACCTTCACTACTATTTCCATTTTCTCAAAATCTCTTATAAACTCTCCAAAAGACATTATCATCTTAGTCTCTCCTTTTTACTAAGGGCATCAGCCACCATATTGGCTTTCCCCGAATGATAAAGAATCTCCCAATCATAATTCTTGATTAGCTCTAACCGCCTCCTCTGGCGTATGTTGAGCTCTTTCTACGTAAGAATGTACTAGAGCACTTATGGCTTAGGTAATTCTTGCACTTCTCTCCATACAAGTAGTGCCTCCAATCCTTAGGGTAAAACTATTGCCACGAGCCTAAGCTCATGAGCGGGGATATCGAATTTCATATTACCTTAATTGTCTTGACATGTACGCGATTACCTTACCGTGCTGCATAAGCACGCACCCTAAGCCCTTGTGCGAAGCGTCACTATACTTCACAAAATCTCTTTTTCCATCCGGCAACGCCAGCATAAGGGCCATCACCAACCTCTGCTTCAGTTCTTGAAAGCTGTTCTCGCATTTCTCTGTCCATTCGAACTTCTCAGTCTTACGAGTAAGCCGCGTTAAAGGGGCTACTATCTTTACAACTTGAACGAACCTCCGGTAGTGACCGACCAATCCTACCTCTGATAGTCGACCAAACCATGGTCATCAATTCATCAGTGGTCCTTTATCCAATCCTGTCAGGATCCTCCATGGGATCCTCCTCAATAACTATCCCTTCTAGGACAACATCCTCAACCGCTAAATCCTCAATATCAACATCGTCCGGTCCTGCATTAGGACACTCTATCGGATCCACAATCCGATCTCCAATTAGTAATAAAATATCATCGCGATGTTTCTCCTCAACCTCAGGGTTCGGAGTCCCGCTACCATATACGATAACGAACTACGCTCCTATCACGATATTTATAAGGGTTCCCATAAGGGTTTTAACTGTCAGTGCTACGTTAGGTAGCCCGACTATGAACTTGGCAAGAGTTCTTATTATCTTAGTGAACTTATTATCTTAACGTCCCATCATCTCTGAGGTTTATAACGCTTAGCTCTGATACCATTTCTGTAACACCCCCAGATCCGGGGTCGGGGATCCGGGTCGTCACGGTCTTTCTTTCCACAATATCACTTCACTTAATTAATAAATAACCTTATGCTGTGACCCCACACTAACACTCACCACAACCCGTTATAGTCTCAGAGATGAAATTTAAATAAGTACAAGTCTTTGAATCCACAATTTAAAAGTTATTACAACCCAAAATGATTACTTGATAAATTTACAGTTAATTGCCATTATCTGCCACAAGTTATAATTATACATAATTGATTCTCAAAAGTAGATGGTCTGATCTACAATAGATCTACCTCTGCAGCTATAGCAGCTACAACATCAACGGGAAGACGCGGGACGCTTCCCACGCGCTTGCGCTGGGTCTGCTGGAGTCTGGCCATCTTTCCTAACTATTGTTGTGTGATGAAGAAATAAAGCAAGGGTGAGCAGCAAGCCCACCAAAATAATATGTATAATGATTAATAGTATATGAGCCTACTCATAATACTCATGAAAGTCTTGGTCAAAAGAAATGAACCAAGTTTGATATCTTAATGCGATGAAGTCGCAAAATATTCAGTATATATACATATATACTTTTCAAAATATTGGAAGTCCTCTTCCATGCATAATATACACAAAGTCCCAGTGTATAACTGTATAAAAAAATATCGTTGCAAGGTGATCTCATATATCTAACCTTGTCTCAACGTTTTTCTGAAAATCTTTGTCATTCATAAGACAATTATTAATTAGATATAAGTTTAAAAGATGAGGTTACCAAATACCCCAATATACTTATATCTTTCCCAATACCACTTGAACTACCACCGTTCAAGTTACAATCAGTTTCAAAAGTTCATCACATAGATGAGACTACAAGACAAGATTTGAATAGATTCAATCTTTGAAATATTATTGAATGAAATAAAGTTACGAGATACTTTATTTAGTCCCGATATATATATATATATCCACATATATATCTCTTAAACATTTCCTGGAACCTCTGTTATGTAAAGTATGAACAGAGTTTGAAACATCCAATGAATTTTGGAAAGGAAAAGAATTTTGGCATAAACCCGATATCTCGCTGATCAGGCAAAGATACCAATAAGTAACCTTTTCTACTGTAGATGGATGAATTCCTCACCGGTCATCACCCTGGCCGCATTAGGACCTCGCGCTAGACCGTACCCCGGCCCCTCACGCGTTGATGGACTGCCACCCAGCCACTTACACAATAATAGACCGTACCCCGGCCTGTCGCTTATGCCGACTCAATGAGATGGGCTTACTTCCCGAACGTTGGGCAAGTAATCAATTCATTTACCAAATCTGCAACCTCGTTGCGAATATAAAATACACCACAGAGCCGGATTCCCCAGGTTTTGAGCGAGTATTTAAATCCCCTTTAAAAAGGAAGATCTTAAATATAAAAATGAGTTTTGGGATCCGCTCTGACTTTTAAAAATCATTTTGAAGACTCGAAAACACTTTAAAGAGTGTTTGGAGTAAGGCTGATTTAATGAAGTAAATCAGTCCCCAGAATATTTAAATAATATTCAATAAATAATATAAAAGAGTCATAAGCCCTCGAATGAATATTCAAATAATATTCAAATAAATAAATAAAAGGAGTCATACGCCTTCGAATAATATTCGAAATAATATTCAATAATAAAATAAAGTTAAAGTTATCGAATAAACCTTATTCGATTAATAGTTTTGAAAAGTATGACCATATATATATATAAATATATATATATATATATATCCATATCCATATATACAAAATCTACTCGGGATCCTCGACTCCCGGTTTTAGAAAATATTTTCACCTTTGGGTCCCTATACTAAGGGTATATGCAAGATACCGCTATCCTCTAGCATAGGTATTATCAACTGAACCAACAGATATATATTTCAAGAATATGAAACAGGCATGCATATATACCATATCACATGCTACAATATATCGCAAGAATTTGCTAAATAACCAACATGCATCTATCGCAAGATAATGCATATACAAGTGTATTCATCACAACAACAGTATAACGGATAGAATACTTGCCTGAGCGACTTGGGGGTGAGAAAGGCTCGGGACGAGTCTGATAACCTATAAACAACAAGTAAGTTGGAATTAAACCAAAATCACTTGTAAATCTATGCTTTAACTAACTTAGACTCTAATGCTAGTTTTGCGCTCACCGATTTGCTTAAGTCACTCGGGTACCCTCGGCTCCACCATTTTTAATAATTTAACCTTTACGAGTTTTAAAACGATTCTTTCGCGAATGTCTTACCAACTGCCTAACACACTTACCATAAATGTTTCACACATTAATTAACCCTTTTTGGTCTTTAACCTACATTCCAAAGTAAGGCGAGGGAAAAAGTTTCGTTCGCGAAACGCCGTTACTTGAAACGGTCGTTTCTCCTAAACCGTAAATCGGAATCGAACGAACTACATATCAAAACGAAGCTCGTAACATGAGCTATCTAAACATGGCAGTGGTCACAATCTAGCAGGGGGTTCTCGGGTCCTAATGCTATGCACAAAAACAGTCCAAAGAAAATCGGACGTTATGACGGCTATGTTTACGCGATTTCCCAATTTTATACCATTCAATTCCATCACCAAACAACCCCAATCCCTTCATACAATCAAAGTCCATCCATATCACATCCTAACAGCCCCAAAACTCAATATTATGAACTTTATACTACCCTCAAACATGAACTAAAAGCTATACTTAAGTTCATTAACCAATAATCAAGATTTACAACTTCAAACTCATTACAAATCCAACCACACTCTAAGTATACAAGGATCATGCTCCTCATGAATTATAACAATCAAAACCATTCCTAATACTCAAAAGTAAAGCTAGGGTTTGAAGTTTTATACCTTCTTGAAGCTTTTAATCAATGAAAGATCCTTGGAAAGCCCATGGAAGCCTTGATCTATGCTTAAGCTACCTTGTCCTTACAAATAAAATCAAGAATCAAAAATTTGTTCTTGAAAGTTACTATTCACCCTAAACTTTTAGGAATTGATTAACTAGGTAAACCTTGGATTCTTGGATCCAAACTTATAGCATAACTAAGTTATGAATTATGGAAGCTAAAGAAACAAACCTTATAATTTTTGAAGGTGTGTAGCTTGAGTTTTTAAAAACTCCTCCTTGTTTTTCTTGAAAAGGCCGAGAGCAAGATGAAGAAGAAAGAGAGATTTTTGTGGTTTTGCTTTGATTTGATTTTTGGTTGGTTGTTTTTGTTTTGTTTTAGGTCAATTACCCATTTACCCTTGATTTTGTGTGGCTAATATTCCACCACATTTCCTTCCCTCTTATGTCATGCTTGCATCACTTTGTGATGTCATCACCCCTCCTTTGTCCTCTTTCTATTGGTTGGATGACATCATCCCCCACTAATCCCTTTGATTAGCTTCTAATTGTTTGCCTAATGACCGCTGATCTGTTATACGGTTCGCTTAACTTTCGTTCTCGTTTCTCGTTTGAAGGATCATACCCGGGATCTTATTACTTAGGTTCCCTTAACCTTTCTCAATACATTATATTCCTTTTTATGATCCTCTATTATAATCCTTTAATTTAAATCCTTTTTATCCTGTTACCTTATACTCAAATCTCTCCGTATCTTGTGGATTTCCGGGAAAAACTAAAGTGTTCGGATTTGGATTCTGACGATCTTTACATACACTTATATCCCATATAAAGTACTAATAAAATCTCAGAATATCCATATCAGAACCCCTACATAGTGTGGCATGAAAAGTTTTCTCATTCAGCAAAAACACTATTCATAAGGGTTTCAAAAATTTCTCAAAAATTGGGGTTATTACAATTCGCCACCACAATCTGATCGTAGTGACTTGATACTTTTATTAAGTGGCTTCTCCATTTTAGCTTTGTACTTTTTGAACTTATCAAAGCACTCAGACTTACGGCGCAATAAATAAACGTACCCATATCTAGAATAATCATCAATAAAAGTGACGAAATACTCATAACCACCTCTTGCTTGGATATTCATGGGTCCACATAAATCAGAGTGAACCAATTCTAACACTTGTTTGTCTCTATTCCCCTTTGCCTTGAAAGGCCTATTAGTCATTTTACTTTCCAAGCAGGATTCACAAACTGGAAATGGCTCCACCGCCAATGAGCTAAAAAGGCTCGTCTACTACGAGTCTTTGAATCCTCCTCAAGTTAATATGACCTAATCTCAAGTGCCAAAGATATGTTTGGTTTAAACTAGAAGGTTCCTTTCTTTTAGTAGAGTTAGAAGATGTGTTGTTCAATTCCCTATATTGCAGTTGCAGTGCAGGTTGACTAGGATTAATTATATACAAATTGTCTTGCAATGTTCCAGAATATATAATTCGTTTATTCATCATAATGGAAACATTACGATCCAAACAATCATTATAACCATCCAAAGCAAGTTTGGAAACCGAAATAAAATTTCTTCTAAAAGAAGGTACATAAAGACAATTGTTCAAAACCAAAATCCTATCAGAACCAAAAGATAAATGAATAACTCCTACTACAACTACTGCTAGTTTTGTAGCATCTCCCATGAACACGTATATCTCACCATCTCTAAGCATTCTGGATAGCCGGAACCCCTGCATAAAATTACAAACATGATCAGTGGCTCCTGTATCTACACACCAAGTGCTCGTAGATATAGCCGCTATAAATGTTCCTGTAACTAGAGAAAGAGACATACCATTATTGTTTGTCTTCTTAGGAAGAGGATAATCCTGTTTCCAGTGACCTGACTATTTACACCTGAAGCACTTTCCCTTAGGCTTTTTCACACCACCTTGAACTCCCACTACCTTCACAGCTTTCTGTGTCTGAGCCTTTTTCTTTTTCTTAATACCTTTCATCTTAGAGGAAGAACCTTTCTTAACCACATTCACTTGAACACTGTGCCGAAATAATCCTTCAGCTGCCTGAAGTTCTGTCAGCAGTTCCGTGAGACTATACTGCCTCTTGTTCATGTTGTAATTCAAGCGGAACTGCTCAAAACTCTTGGACAAGCTCATAAGGATAATGTCAATCTGGGTTTCCCTGTCAAGTTTAGCACCAAGTGTAATATCCGGGATATATCGTGTAATTTTTTTTGCAAATAGACAATTATTATATGTGTTCAGTATATATTCTCTGAATTATTTGTTAAGTATTAAATGTGTTTGGATGTTTAAAAATAATATTAATTGAGTATTTTAATTTTATATGTCCAAAATAAAATATAGATAATTGTCATATCTTCCTAATTATTTTTATGTTGATTTATGATTTTATAGGAAATATATGGATTTTATAAAATCTTTTTCCGAGTATTTAAAAACTATTTTATACAATCGGGAACCAACCGACGTCATCTGTTGTTACGTTTTTATAACCCGAAATTCTTCCGAAAACTCCTACCTAACTTAATTGCAATATTCCGAGCATTTTCCATGTTTCGACTTTTTCGATCCGGCGTACGGTTTGCCTGCGCGGGTCCCGGCGTAACATTTTCGATACATTATTCATTTCGGTAAATCGATAAAACTTGTATTTTCGATAAACGGGATCTTTTATTAAACTATCACAATTATCACCTCGTAATACGTGTAACCAGACGCTAAGACCAAGACCGCAGTACAAATTGTACTAGTTTTGATAATTATCCCGAAAACCGATACCGTTTGGATCAGTTTTTATAAATAAACGTACCACTTTGTATCTGGAATGATCCAACGGGATACTAATAATCCGTTAGTATAAATAGCCTTTACCGTATTTTATTTCGTACCAAAAATCATTTGCAGTCAGTAATTATATAAATTTCCAGAGAAAATTCATATATTCATAAAATCTTCTGAAAATCAAACCAGCTTTTGGAGGTGTTATTGATCTTTGTTTGGAAAGCTCTAGATTATACAAGTTCCAGAACTGCAGAATCAAAGGTTTATTTTTTGGAAATTTATTTATTTTCGAATTATTTTTATTAAAAATATGAATTTTTGTTCGGATGATTGTTTGAATGATTTGATGATTGCATGTAGTAGAGCTTGTTTTCCTGATGATTTTCATATGTCATATGACTGATTTGGAGTTCAATAACATGTTCAAAATTGAGTTTAATCTTCGAATTTTAAAATTAGGGTTTATAACCCGTATGAATGTTTTCAATTGATTTTGGGGCTTTTTGATTTAGGGGTTATTAGCTGTTGTATTATAGTGGGTTGTGTTCCTTATGAAATTTGCAATCGATTGGTATATAGCTCGTTAACAGAGGATTAGTGAATCGATGGGAGTGGTGTTTTTAAGTTTTCGTCGGTTCACCGGAAACCGGTGATGTTCTTGGCCATTTTCCGGCCAGGTCAGGGGTTATTGATGTTATTTGATTGCATGGTTGTGTTCCTGGTGTTGTGTAGATCATATCTGGAGCAGATGGTGGGGTGAGGATGCCAAAATCGTGTTCTCCGGCCATCCCCGAAATTTTCCGGCGACTAAACTGCAAAAATGCAGTTTAGTCCCTGTACTATTGAAGATGGTGAAGTTCAGTCCCTAAACTTTCCAGAATATGCATATTTTGGATTCATGTTTTAAAATTATTTAAAAATAATATTTTCTATTTATTTTAATTATAAAAATCCTTTTTTAATTTCTGAAAATTTCGAAAATTATTATTTTAATTCCAAAAATTATTTTTAATTCAAAAATAAATCTGAATTAATTAGTTAATTAATTTCAGTTAATATTTAATTGATTAATTGGTCAATTAATTCGAAAATTAATTGATTAATTTTAATTAATTATTAATTGATTTTAATTAATTATTTAATTAGATTTAATTATTTAAAAATGATTTAAAAATTTCAAAAAATATTTTCGAGCTTTAAAATATTATTTTAAATTATTTTCAAGGCTCGATAATTATCAGAAAATTGTTTTGAAGCCGGATTTAGCCAATCGAACCTTGTTTATTACTCTAAAATTGATCCAACGTCCCGTTTTAATTCCGAAAAATATTTTAAAAATCATCTTAAATACCCGAAAGCCTGTTTATGACCCGAGACTTCTTTATAAATGATATATTATTGATTATTTGACGTGTTATGTGCTATATTTAACTTGTTGGTTAACTGTCGGTCTATATGTTCGGTGTTTACTTGGTTATAGCGTAACTTTCATCTGTTAATCGGATTTGGGTGAAACGAAGGGTAGATAGAAGTGTGTTTCGAATAGAATCGTATGAGTTAAATATTGATAGATGCTTGTGATATGTGAGCAGAAGAGGCAATGCGTAGGAAAGGGGAACAAATAGTCGAGGAGTAGACGGTTATGATTGAAAGTTAGAGAAGTATAGCAAGCTAATACAGGCAAGTGTTCTGAACTTTCTCGAGATATATTGTAGTTGATTGATAATCCTGTTTTATATTGCAAGTGCTTTGAAGCACTGAACCCTAAACCCTGATATTAGTTATTGATCTTGAGCCATAAACCTTATTCTTTCTAAACATTGATTGTTGTACACCCGGATACGAACCACAAATATACGATACTACTCCACAAATACATACAATCTGAATACCATGCACTGACCGGATTACTTACATATTCAACCTATTGTACCTTATGCTTTGAAATACCAAATTCTTGTAACCCTGAAATATTGATTCCTTTGTTATCCAATTCTTCCAATACCTAACAGACAAGCTTTGAAATTTCCATATTGATACTTTGTGAAGGTTGAAACCATTTCATTATCGAACATCCAATGTTGTTTATGATTCTATTTATTGCTTTACATTGTTTATTCTGTCATTATGTTAGAATTGAATTATTTTTTAAAATTGTGGACCAGATTCGTGGTCAGACCATATAAATGGTCAAGTTAGGCCAATGTGTGCCTTGGATCCAGTAGTTAGAGCAGTGCTGTGTGCTTTGCTTGGGGTTAGTGCGTGACTGATCAATAGCCTAACCTTGGTTTTTAAAATGAAAATGTAATATCCAATTCTAAATCGTAATTCATTGTTCACTTGATATTATAACCCTTTTCATTTGATGATCATTATTCTCAGTTTTGTCATTGTGACTTGCTGAGCTAGTTATCTCATTTGTGCGATATTGTTTATGTTCTTTTCTAGTTAAGAAGGAACCAGTTGGTAATGAGGATCCCCAGTCCAGCGCGAGAGCTAGGGGTTCAGGTTGATCGAGTTAAGCTAGTAGGCACTTTTTGGAGTAATTTAAGTTTGTAAAAGTTTGTAATAATGTTTAACACTCAGTTCTGAGTTTGTATAGTTGGGATTTGAATGGTTTGTAATATAAGTGTGTGTTTGGCTTGTGTGCATACTTTAACTTGTTGCGGTCCATGGTGGTTGGTAAGTAGGGTCACTGCATATTATTATTATCTTTATTATTGTTAAGCAGGATATAAATAAGGTGTGTGTGTGTATGGACCCTAAACTTCTGACCCGGGTTTGGAGGGCGCCACAGGTTTGGTATCAGAGCTACATGTTATAAGTCACTGACACAAGCCTAGATTGACGGGAATGGGTAGAGGGTTAGGATTAGAAGTAAGGAATAGAAAGATAGAATGTCAAGAGGTTGAGTGCTACGGTATAATAGGTATTAGTATCATTCGTGTCATGGTTCGAGATTCTTATACTGCGATATGATTTCAGATAGCAGCGATGGCCGATTCTTTCATCCCCGTATCAGCTAATCACTCAGAGCCTTCAGTTGGAGTACCATCTTCAGATCCACGTCCTGTTGTTCTACCAGTGTTGGCTATTCTACCTTCACCTGTGTTGTAGGCCGTACCATTGCAGGCTATTCCACCCCAGGCATGAGGCCACCTATCAGAGGACCCCTACCAGCTGATTCAGATTCCACTGGGCATTTAGTTGCAGGTGCCCCATTCTAGTCTACATTGCCCCCAGTTCCTTATTACCGGTATGAGGCTCTTCTATTGGAGCATGATTCCTTGTTGGCCCAGATCCGAGAGCTGCAGCATATCATCAGGACTACAGATGTTGATCGTGGTGTGAGGGAGTTTCGAGAGGAGATCCATGTGACACGCAGAATTCTTGAGGCTAAGCTACATGGAGCTACACTACCTGGCCGAGGCCCTGATGCACTTATGGGATGGGCTACTGAGGTGATGGAGGACTTTGAGAGGCTGGGAGGACCAGAGTTTCCTTGGAGTTGAGTCAGAGATCCAGAGATGGAGATGCTGATCAGTGTTGTTATGGTTGTGTAGTATGTACAGTAGCGTGTAGTATGTATCCGTAGAATTTTGGGTTGTATTTATGTACTAGATCTGCTAACTAGTGAGTAGGTTATTGTACCCTTTTGCTTTTACTTCTGAAGCGTCTTTAAGCTTGTACTACCTAAAACTTTTGATATATATATATATATATATATATATCAGTACCTTTTCCTTTCCAGCATTGTCATTTACTTTACTGCACCTGTTTTACTTTACCTTATTTATTGCACCAGTTATACAACTGTGATACCATGTACCCAATTCCCTTAACTGTTTATATTCTGTAAAGAAGCATGCAATTTACTTAGTTCAACTGTTACAACTGTTTTCAAAAAGTGATATGTCTTTTACAAAACTTTTCTTTTATGCAAAGGATTTGATTTAAAAGCTAAATAAGTTGTTTGATTCTTTACAGAAAAATGCCTCCCTGAAGAAATACCCGCACCAACACCCAGAATGAAGAAACCAACAACAGCAACAATAATAACCAAGAAGGTACAAACCAGAATGCAAACTCAGGACCTATAGACCCAACAATAGCCCAGATTCTTCAAATCTTGGCCCAACAAACAGTTCACCTGGCACAACAACAGCAAAGACAGACCAATCCCCAGGTAACTTTCAAAACTTTTCAGGCGGTGAACCCTACCAAAATTCAAGGGTTCCTTAGAACCGATTGAAGCAAATGTTTGGTTAAAGGAAATAGAGAAGTCATTTGCCTTAGTAAAGGTGAAGGAAGATCAGAAGGTTGAGTTTGCAAGTTATTACTTGAAGAATGAGGCCACCTATTGGTGGGAGACTGTGAAGACATTGGAAGGAACATATGTTATTACTTGGGAGAGGTTTAAGGAATTGTTTTTAGAAAAGTATTTTCCCCAGTTTGTCCAGGATCAGATGGAGTTGAAGTTTTTAGAATTAAAGCAAGGAAATATGTCGGTGGCAGATTATGAAAGTAAGTTCGAAGAGTTGTTAAGGTATGTGCCGTCATATGTGGTTACTGATAGGAAGAAAGCTAAGAGATTCCAGCAAGGTTTGAAGCCATGGATCAGAGGGAAGGTAGCCATTTTTGAATTGGATACCTATGCAGGAGTTGTACAGAAGGCCATGATTGCAGAGACGGAGAGTGAGATGTCATAAAAGGAAAAAGAGAGTAAGAAACGGAAATTTGAAGGGAAGGAAGGTCAGATACAACCAGGGAAGTTTCCAAATTTTAAGAAGGGCAAGTTTCAGCCAGGGAGAAATTTTAATTTCAAAGGACAAAATATAGTCGACGGAAGCCAGGGCAACCGTCCAGTTAATGCAAATCAGCCGAATCAGTTGAGGTTAACTTTTCCCGATTGTCAGGTATGTGGAAAGAAACATAGAGGAGTTTATAATAAGTTGAATGTAGTTTGTTTCAAGTGTAACCAGAAAGGGCACTATTTGAGGGAGTGCCGAAGTCAGCCTGCAAGAGAGCCAGCAAATAAGGATCAGCCTATCCGGAATCCAGTTGTTAAGGTTCCAGCTATTGGATTTACGTGCTTTAAATGTGGAAAGCCAGGACATATAACAAGGGATTGCAAGGCACCAGGCCCAGTCAGTAATGCATTGAGGATTATGGGATCTACCCCAGCAGTGAACGAGACTCCAAGGGCTAGAGTTTTTGATATGTCTGTGAAAGATGCTATCCAGGATACTGATGTCGTGGCAGGTACGCTTAATGTGAATTCTTTATGTGCCAAAGTGTTAATAGATTCGGGAGCAACTCGATCGTTTGTTTCACAATATTTTGTTAGTAAGTTAAATTGTCCAGTTGAGTATTTAAATGAGATAATGACTGTGGAATTAGCAAATCAAGAACGTGTATCTGTTAATCAAGTTTGTGGGAATTGTGAGATTGAGATTTCTGGTAGTAAGTTTTGTGTAGATTTGATACCATTTAAGTTAGGAGAATTTGACGTTATCTTAGGAATGGATTAGTTATCTAAGCACAATGCCCAGATAGATTGTCGAAATAAGAAGGTAATAGTGAAGACGCTAGATGAGAGGATATTAACATTTAAAGGCCAGAAGCAGGTAAAGAAATTCTTAACGATGATTCAAGCAAAGAAGTTACTACGGCAAGGATGCGAGCATTTCGTTGCATATGTGATTGACAAAAGCCAGGAGCCAGCAAAACTTGAAGATATCCCAGTCGTCAATGAATTTCCAGACGTGTTTCCCGATGAGTTACCAGAACTTCCTCCAGACAGAGAAATGGAGTTTGCAATTGACTTAGCACCTGGAACAGAACTAGTATCCAAGGCCCCGTACAGAGTGGCGCCCGTTGAGATGAAGGAGCTAGCAAAGCAATTACAAGAGTTGTTAGAGAAAGGAGTAATCAGACCCAGTGTATCCCCGTGGGGTGCACCAGTACTATTTGTTAAAAAGAAGGATGGAAGCATGAGACTGTGCATCGACTACAGGGTGCTCAACAAGCTTACAATCAAGAACAAGTATCTGTTACCCAGAATTGATGTTTTGTTTGACTAATTAAAAGGAGCCAAGTACTTCTCCAAGGTTGATTTAAGATCGGGATATCATCAACTAAAGATCAAGCCAGAAGATATACCAAAGACAGCTTTCAGGACAAGGTATGGACATTATAAATTTTTAGTGATGTCTTTTGGATTGACAAATGCCCCGGTAGCGTTCATGGACCTGATGAATAAAATTTTCAAGGAATATTTGGATAAGTTCGTTATTATGTTTATAGACGATATTTTGATTTATTCAAAGACGGAAAAGGATCGTGCTGAACATTTGAGAACAGCTTTGGAGATTTTAGGGAAAAAGAAGTTATATGCTAAATTCATGAAGTGTGAGTTTTGGCTACAGGAGGTTCAGTTCTTAGGACACATAGTCAGTAATGAAGGGATCAAAGTGGACCCAGCAAAGATTGAGGCCATTACAAATTGGGAAAGACCGAGAACACCAACAGAGGTAAGAAGTTTCTTGGGATTAGCGGGATATTATCGTCGATTCGTTCAAAATTTCTCAAGGATTGCAACACCATTGACAAAGCTTACGCGGAAGAATGAAAAGTTTATATGGAACGATAAATGCGAAGAAAGTTTTCAGGAATTGAAGCGAAGATTAATCATGACACCTGTTTTGTCACTTCCAGACGATCAAGGGAATTTCGTAATTTATTGTGATGGTTCTCATAAAGGACTAGAATGGGTTCTGATGCAGCACGATAAGGTGATTGCGTATGCGTCAAGGCAATTGAAACCACACGAACAGAAATATCCTACTCATGATTTGGAGCTAGCAGCCATAGTTTTCGCTTTGAAAATTTGGAGACATTATCTATACGGAGAAAAATGTGAGATTTATACAGATCATAAAAGCTTGAAGTACATATTCACACAGAGGGAGCTTAATATGAGGAAAAGGAGATGGTTATAATTGATCAAGGATTATGACTGCACGATTAACTATCATCCCGGTAAAGCAAACGTTGTAGCAGACGCGTTGAGTCGGAAAGAAAAGTTAAATGTGTTATCAGTACCCGAAGAGATATATAAGGCATTTCAGAAACTGGAATTAGAGATTAGAGTTTGCAAGCCTGATGAAGCAAAAATGTATAGTATAACTTTCCAGCCGGAGTTGTTAGAGAAGATAAAGAAGTGTCAGGAAGATGTAATGGATTAAGATATAAATCGTTTGGTAGGTGAAGAATTGTGTACGCAAAAGGACGATCAAGGTATTCTTAGGTTTTCTTCTAGAATTTGGATTCCACCGGTGACGGAGCTGAAGAATGAAATTTTACAGGAAGCTCATAATTCGAGGTATTCAATCCATCCAGGGAGTACTAAAATGTACAAAGATTTAAAGGAAAATTATTGGTGGCCAGATATGAAGAGGGAAATTGCGGAATGAGTTAGCAGATGTTATACATGTCAGAGAGTTAAAGCAGAACATCAGAGACCAAGTGGATTGCTACAGCCATTGGAGATTCCAGAGTGGAAGTGGGAACATATTGCCATGGATTTCATAGTTGGATTACCAAGGACAAAAGCCAATCATGATGCCATATGGGTTATAGTGGATAGACTTACCAAGTCAGCTCATTTTCTGCATATAAATGAAAGATTTTCGCTCGACAAGTTAGTCCATATGTACCTGAAGGAAATTGTAGTTCGTCATGGAGTTCCTGTGTCTATTGTATCTGATCGAGATCCAAGATTTAATTCAATATTTTGGAAAAAATTTCAAGCATGTTTGGGAACGAGACTAAATATGAGTACGACTTACCACCCACAGACGGATGACCAGAGTGAAAGAACGATCCAGACAATTGAAGATATGTTACGCGTTTGTGCTATTGACTTCAAAGGGAGTTGGGACGAGCATTTACCTCTGGTAGAATTTGCTTACAACAACAGTTTTCACGCCAGTATTGGGATGCCACCCAATGAAGCCCTTTATGAACGCAAATACAGATCTCCAGTGTATTGGGACGAAGTAGGAGAACGCAGAATACTTGGACCTGAATTAGTGCAGCAGACAAAGGACGTTGTTGAAGTTATCCAGAATAGATTGATAGCAGCACAAGACTGTCAAAGGAAATATGCAGATCAATCAAGGAAAGACATGGAATTCGAAGAAGGAAGCTTGGTATTACTGAAAGTATCACCGTGGAAGGGATTAACGAGATTTGGAAAGAAAGCAAAGTTGAGCCCAAGATATGTCAGACCTTTTGAGATTCTAAAGCGTGTTGGCAAAGTAGCTTACGAATTGGCGATACCTCCGCACATAGAGCACATTCACAATATTTTTCACGTATCGATGCTTAAGAAGTATAATTCAGACTACAGGCATGTAATAGAATATGAGCCAATAGAGCTTCAGACAGACTTGTCATATATAGAGAGTCCGATAGAAATTCTAGAGAAAAGAGAAAAAGTATTGAGAAATAAAGTGGTAAAGTTAGTAAGAGTATTATGGAGAAACCCAAAGGTTGAAGAGTCAACCTGGGAGTTAGAAAGTGATATGAAAGAAAAGTACCCTCATTTATTTTCTTAGGAGATTCTGAGGACGGAATCCTTTTAAGGGGGGAAGGATGTAATATCCGGGATATATCGTGTAATTATTTTTGCTAATAGATAATTATTATATGTGTTCAGTATCTATTCTGTGAATTATTGGTTAAGTGTTAAATGTGTTTGGATGTTTAAAAATAATATTAATTGAGTATTTTAATTTTTATATGTCCAAAATAAAATATAGATAATTTTTATATCTTCCTAATTATTTTTATGTTGAATTATGATTTTATAGGAAATATATGGATTTTATAAAATCTTTTTCCGAGTATTTAAAAACTATTTTATACAATCGGGAACCAACTGACGTCATACGTTGTTACGTTTTTATAACCCGAAACTATTCCGAAAACTCCTTCCTAACCGAATTGCAATATTCCGAGCATTTTCCATATTTCGACTTTTTCGATCTGGCGTACGGTTTGTCCTGCGCGGGTCCCGCGCAACATTTTCGATACATTATTCATTTCGGTAAATCGATAAAACTCGTATTTTCGATAAACGGGATCTTTTATTAAACTATCACAATTATCACCTCGTAATACGTGTAACCAGGCGCTGAGACCAAGACCGCAGTACAAATTGTACTGGTTTGGATAATTATCCCGAAAATCGATACCGTTTGGATCAGTTTTTATAAATAAACGTACCATTTTGTATCTGGAATGATCCAATGGGATACTTATTTTCCGTAATTATAAATAGCCTTTACCGTATTTTATTTCGTACCAAAAATCATTTGCAGTCAGTAATTATATAAATTTCCAGAGAAAATTCATATATTAATAAAATCTTCTGAAAATCAAACCAGCTTTTGGAGGTGTTATTGATCTTTGTTTGGAAAGCTCTAGTAACCAAAACAGAGGTTTTGAAGAGTACTATTAGATTATACAAGTTCCAGAACTGCAAAATCAAAGGTTTATTTTCTGGAAATTTATTTATTTTCGAATTATTTTTATTAAAAATATGAATTTTTGTTCGGATGATTGTTTGAATGATTTGATGATTGCATGTTATAGAGCTTGTTTTCCTGATGATTTTCATATGTCATATGACTGATTTGGAGTTCAATAACATGTTCAAAATTGAGTTTAATCTTCGAATTTTAATATTAGGGTTTATAACCCGTATGAATATTTTCAATTGAATTTGGGGCTTTTTGATTTAGGGGTTATTAGATGTTGTATTATAGTGGGTTGTATTTAGGGGTTATGAATATTTAAAAATCATATTTTCTATTTATTTTAATTATAAAAATCCATTTTTAATTTCTAAAAATTCCAAAAATTATTATTTTAGTTCCAAAAATTATTTTTAATTCAAAAATAAATATGAATTAATTAGTTAATTAATTTCAATTAATATTTAATTGATTAACTGGTCAATTAATTCGAAAATTAATTGATTAATTGATTTAATTAATTATTAATTAATTATTTAATTAGATTTAATTATTTAAAAATGATTTAAAAATTCCGAAAAATAGTTTCGAGCTTTAAAATAATATTTTAAATTATTTTCAAGGCTCGATAATTATCGAAAAATTATTTTGAAGCCAGATTTGGTCAACCGAACCTTGTTTATTACTCTGAAATTGATCCAACGACCCGTTTTAATTTCTAAAAATATTTTAAAAATCATCTTAAATACCCGAAAGCCTGTTTCTGACCCGAGACTTCTTTATAAATGATATATCATTGAGTTTTTGACCTGTTATGTGCTATATGTGACTTGTTGGTTAAATGTCGGTCTATATGTTCGGTGTTTACATGGTTATAGCGTAACTTTCAATCCGTTAATCGGATTTGGGTGAAACGAAGGGTAGATAGAAGTGTGTTTCGAATAGAATCGTATGAGTTAAATATTGATAAATGCTTGTGATATGTGAGTAAAAGAGGCAAGGCGTAGGAAAGGGGAACATATAGTCGATGTGTAGACGGTTGTGATTGAAAGTTAGAGAAGTATAGCAAGCTAATACCAGGAAAGTGTTCTGAACTTTCTCGAGATATATTGTAGTTGATTGATAATCCTTTTTTATATTGCAAGTGCTTTGAAGCATTAAACCCTAAACCCTGATTCCCGTTATTGATCTTGAGCCATAAACCTTATTCTTTCTAAACCATTGATTGTTGTACACCCGGATACGAACCACAAATATACGATACTACTCCACAAATACATACAATCTGAATACCAATCACTGAATCAGATTACTTACATATTCAACCTATTGTACCTTATGCTTTGAAATACCAAATCCTTGTAACCCTGAAACATTGATTCCTTTGTTATCCAATTCTTTCAATACCTAACAGCCAAGCTTTGAAATTGCCTTATTGATCCTTTGTGAAGGTTGAAACCATTTCATTATCGAACATCCAATGTTGTTTATGATTCTATTTATTGATTTACATTGTTTATTCTGTTATTATGTTAGAATTGGATTAATTTTTTAAATTATGGACCAGATTCGTGGTCAGACCATATAAATGGTCAAGTTAGGCCAATGTGTGCCTTGGATCCAGTACTTAGAGCAGTGTTGTGTGCTTTGCTCGGGGTTAGTGCGTGACTGATCAACAGCCTAACCTTGGTTTTTAAAATGAAAATGTAATATCCAATTCTAAATCATAATTCATTGTTCACTTGATATCATAACCCTTTTCATTTGATGATCATTATTCTCAGTTTTGTCATTGTGACTTGCTGAGCTAGTTAGCTCATTTGTGCGATATTGTTTATGTTCTTTTCTAGTTAAGAGGGAACCAGTTGGTAACGGGGATCCCTAGTCCAGCGCGAGAGCTAGGGGTTCAGGTTGATCGAGTTAAGCTAGTAGGCACCTTTTGGAGTAATTTAAGTTTGTAAAAGTTTGTAATAATGTTTAATACTCAGTTTTGAGTTCGGATAGTTGGATTTGAACGGTTTGTAATATAAGTGTGTGTTTGGCTTGTGTGCATACTTCAACCTGTTGCGGTCCGTGGTGGTTGGTGTAATAACCCCAATTTTTGGAAATTTTTGAAACCCTTATGAATAGTGATTTTGCAGATTATGCTGAATAAGAAAACTTTTCATGCCACACTATGTAGGGGTTCTTTTATGGATATTCTGAGATTTTATTGGTACTCTATATGATATATAAGTGTATGTAAAGATCGTCAGAATCCAAATCTGAACACTTTAATTTTTCCCGGAAATCCACTAGATACAGAAAGAATTGAGTATAAGGTAACAGGATAAAAAGGATTTAAATTCAAGGATTTTAATAGAGGATCATAAAAAGGAATATAATGTATTGAGAAAGGTTAAGGGAACCTAAGTAATAAGATCCCGGGTATGATCCCTCAAACGATAAACGAAAACGAAAGTTAAGCGAACCGTATAACAGATCAGCGGTCATTAGGCAAACAATTAGGAAGTTAATAAAGGAGGTTAGGGATGATGAGGTCATCCAACCAATAAGAAGAGGGCAAGTAAGGGATGATGACATCACAAGGTGACATAAGCATGACATAGGGGGGAAGGAGGTGTGGATGAATGATAACCACACAAAGTTCAAGGTTAATAAGGTAATTAACCAAAATCTAATCAAAAACAACCAAGCTAAGCTAAACAAATCACAAACACAAAATCATTTCATTTCTTCAACCATTGCTCTCGGCTTTTCTCTCCATTTCAAGAAGAAGAATTTCAAAATTCAAGTTCCAAGCTTCCTTAATTGGTAAGATAATTATCTAGTACTCCTTATGCATAGATATAGCTATCCTATAAGTTTAAGCCTCCAAATCATTCACAATCTTCTCCAAGAAATCAATGAAGAAGATAATGAATAGTGATTTCAAGATTTTTAGCTTGATTTTTCTTGTTTTTCCTGTAAGATCCAAGCATCCCTAAGACATCTCAAGGCTTCTTAAGGCTTCCTAGCTACTCACATCACTTCAAGGAAGGTATAACATCTCCAAACCCTAGATTTACTTTGTATATTAGGATGATTTTGATTGTTATGGTAAAAGAGTAGCTTGATGCTTGCATGTTTAGAGTTTGGGTTGGAGTTGTAGTAAATTGGATGTTGAAATCTTATTGATTAGTTAAAGGACTTAAGTATAGTTTTAAATTCATGTTTGAGAATAACAAAAATTGGAGAACTTGAGGTGTTGGGGCTGTTGTAGTGTGATATGGATGGATTTTGGTTGTATGAATGAATTGGGATTGATTGGTGATTGATTTGGAATGGTATAAATTTGGGAAATCACGTAAACATAGCCGTCGTAATGTTCGATTTACTTTAGACTGCTTTTGTTCATAACATTAGGACCCGAGAACTCCCTGCTAGGTCTTGACCATTTCCATAATTAGATAGTTCATGTTACGAGCTTCGTTTTTATATGTAGTTTGTTTGATTCCGATGTACGGTTTGGGAGAAACGACCGTTTTAAGTAACGGCGTTTCACGAATGAAACAGTTCCCCTCCCCTTACTTTGAAACATAGGTTAAAGACCTTAAATGACTAATTGGAGTATGAAACAATTATGTTAAGTGGATTAGGCAGTTGGTAAGGTACTCGTGAAAGAATCGCCTTAAAACTCGTAATGGTTAATTTATTAAAAATGGTGGAGCCGAGGGTACTCGAGCGACTTAAGAGAATCAGTAAGCGCAAAGCGAGCGTTAGAGTCTAATTTGGTTAAAGTATAGATTTAAAAATGACTTTGGTTTAATTCCAACTTACATGTTGTTTATAGGTTACCAGACTCGTCCCGAGCCATTTGTAACCCCCAGTCGCTCAAGCAGGTTTTCTACCCGTATAACTGTTGTTGTGATGTATATGTGTATATGCATGATCTTGTGATAAATGCATATTTGTTATTAGCAAATTCTTGCGATATATTGTATCATGTGATATGGTATATATGCATGCCTGTTTCGTATTCTTGATTTATATATCTGTTGGTTCAAATGCTTATTAGTTGCATAATACCTATGCTAGAGATAAGCAGTAGTTGTGTATACCCTTAGTATAGGGGACCCAAAGGTGAACATATTCTAAAACCGGGAGTCGATGTTCCCGAGTATATTATATATATATATTTAAATATATATATATATATATATTGATATAGTTTTCAAAACTATTAATCGAATAAGGTTATTTTATTTAATGAATATTATTACGAATATTTATTCGAGGGCTTATGACTCCTTTTATTTTATTAAATGAATATTATTTTGAATATTCATTTGAGGGCTTATGACTCCTTTTATTTTATTAATTGAATATTATTTGAATATTCATTCGAGGGCTTATGACTCAGTTATATTATTTAATGAATATTATTTGAATATTCATTTGAGGATCTATGACTCCGATTATTTGCTGAGATATATTCTTTATTTTATTAAAGAATAAGGTGTCGATAATCAAACTTATCTTTGATTATTCAAATAAAGATAGTACTTTCGTATAAGTATATCTTTGGTTATTTAATACTCATTTCAAGTATAAGTTTTACAACTTCTACCTCAATTATTTGTATAAAGATTATTCTTTATGGGAATATTATTTAAATAATAATATTCAGATATTTTCTAATATATTGGGACTGATTTACTTTATTAAATCAGCATTACTCCAAACACTCTTTAAAGTGTTTTCGAGTCTTCAAAATGATTTTTAAAAGTTAGAGCGGATCCCAAAACTCATTTTTATATATTTAAGATCTTCCTTTTTAAAGGGGATTTAAATACTCGCTCAAAACCAGAGGGATCCGGCTATGTGGTGTATTTTATATTCGCAACAAGGTTACGGTTTTGGTAAATGAATTGATTACTTACCCAACGTTCGGGAAGTAAGTCCATCTATCGAGTCGGTATAAGCAACATGGGCTCAGTGGGCATCCATGATAGTGTAAGTGGCTCAGTGGGAGTCCGTCAAATGCGTAAGTGGCTGAGTGGCAGTCCAGTATAAGGTCCTATTGCGACCAGGGTGATAACCAGTGGGGAATTCGTCCATCTACTAGTAGAAAAGGTTACTTATTGGTATCTTTTCCTGATCAGCAAGATATCGGGTTTATGCCACAATTATTTTTCCTTCCAAAAATTTATTGGATGTTACAAACTCTGTTCATACTTTACATGACAGAGGTTTTCAGGAAGTGTATAAAGAAGATGTATATGTGGATATATATATATCGGAACTTAATGAAGTATATCATAACTTCATTTCCTTCAATAATACTTCAAAGATTAATCTATTCAAATCTTGTCTTGTAGTCTCATCTATGTCATGAACTGTTGAAAGCTCATTATAACTTGAACGGTGGTAGTTCAAGTAGTATTCGGAAAAGATATAAGCATATTGGAGTATCTTGTAACTTCATCTTTTAAACTTATATCTAGTTAATGATTGTCTTATGAATGACAAAGATTTTCAGAAAAACGTTGAGACAAGGTTAGATATATGAGATCACCTTGCAACGATATTTTTATACAGTTATAAACTGGAACTCTGTGTATATTATACATGTCAGAGGATTTCAAATATTTGAGAAGTATATATGTATACTGAATATTTTGCGACTTCGTCGCGTTAAAATAACAAACTTGGTTTGTTTCTTCTTGACCAAGACTTTCATGAGTACTATGAGAATGCTCATATATTGTTAATTATTATACATATTATTTCGGTGGGCTTGTTGCTCACCCTTGCTTTCTTCTTTCATCACACAACATCAGATAGACAAGATGAACAGGACCAAGCTTCCAGTTCGCAAGCGATTTGGAAATGTTCCGCAGTTTTCTATAGGCGTTGATGTCGCTGTAGCTGAGGTAGGAACTACCAATAGGCTAGGCTTTCACCTTTTGATGTACCAGACTTATGTATCTTTATCAATTGTAATAATGGCAAAGAAATGTAAATTTATTCAGAAACCCTTTTAAGGTGTATTGGCATATAATTGTGGAATAAAACGACTTGCGATTATTTTTGGATATTCATCTCTGAGACTATAACTTGTGGTGTGTGTGTTTATTGTGGTGTCACAATACAGAGTAGTTGATAATTTATTAAGATTGGGTGTTATTAAGGGAAATGGAACTCGTGACAACCCGAATCCCCGACCCCGAATTTGGGGGTGTTACAGAAATGGTATCAGAGCTAAGCGTTATAAACCTCAGAGATGATGTGACGTTAAAATAATAAGTTCACTAAGATAATAAGGACTCTTGCCAAGTTCATAGTCGGACTACCTAACGTAGTACTGACAGTTAAAACCCTTATGGGAACCCTTATAAATATCGTGATAGAAGCGTAGTTCGTTATCGTTTATGGTAGCGGGACTCCGAACCCTGAGGTTGAAGAGCAACAGTGCGATGATGTTTTATTACTTATTGGAGATCATATTGTGGATCCGATAGAGCATCCTAAAGCAGTACCGGATGATGTTCATATTGAGGATGTAGCGGTTGAAGATGTTGTCCTAGAAGGGATTGTTGCTGAGGAGGATTCCGTGGGGGATCCTGAAAAGAATGAATAAAGGACCACTGAGGAATTGATAACCATGGTTAGGGAAACTACCAGAGGTAGGATTGGTCGGTCACTACCGGAGGTTCGTTCAAGTTTGTAAATATAGTAGCCCCTTTAACACGGCTTACTCGTAAGACTCAGAAGTTCGAATGGACAGAGAAATGCGAGAACAGCTTTTAAGAACTAAAGCAAAGGTTGGTGACGGCTACTATGTTGGCGTTGCCAGATGGAAAATGAGATTTTGTGAAGTGTAGTGACGCTTCGCATAAGGAATTAGGGTGCTTTTTATATAGCACAGTAAGGTAATCGCGTACGCGTCAAGACAATTCAGGGAATATAAAATTCGATGTCCCCATCCATGAGCTTGGGCTCGTGGCAATAATTTTTCCCTAAAGATTGGAGGCACTACTTGTATGGAGAGAAGTGCGAGATTTACACAAGCCATAAGTGCTCTAGTGCATTTTTACGCAGAAAGAGCTCAACATGCGCCAGAGGAGGTGGTTAGAGCTAATCAAGGATTACGATTATGAGATTCTTTATCATCCAGGGAAAGCCAAAATGGTGGCTAATGCCCTTAGTATAAAGGAGAGACTCAAGATGAAAATGTCTTTGGGAGAGTTGATAAGAGATTTTGAGAAAATGGAAATAGAAGTGAAGGTAACCGGAGCCGGTACCGAAAAGCTGTTTGAGATTGCAATACAGCCCGAATTATTGGAAAAGAACATATTATGCCAGAAAAAGTGATGAATGAAGGCAGAGAGCCAACAAATAGATAAGAGATTAATACCGAGAAAGATGATAAGGGAATAATGAGGTATTCTTACAGAATTTGGGTTCCAAATGTTCATGAGCTTAAAGATGAGATCTTAGATGAAAGCTAGTTTGAGGAATAAGATTTAGAGCAAACCCTGAACGTGATAGTCAGGGAGGTCGCCATCAAGATAGAAGGAACCCATAATATAATAAAGTGGAAAATGAGGAGTTTAAATTAAAAGATGACCCCAATTATGGGGAGTAGGAAGAAATATCTAGACTGAGAAAACAGAAGTCGAGCGAGATAAGGAGACCCGAGACGGTACTCCTATACGGAAATTCATGGACCTGTCTAAATAGAACTTATACTTTATTCCCAACCACCACCTTGGGGAAACAATGTAGTGGGAAATTCTTTCAGGACCTTTAAGTCGCTAAGCTCTCAGAGTTCCAAGGAACAAGCTGAACCAGCCGAGGCAAGAGCCTGGCTAAAGGAAATAGAGGAATCATTTGAGATTCTGAATGATTAACGAATCACAAAAGACTATTTTTGTCACTTACCCTCCTAAGAGAGAGACCACCCGCTGGTGAAAGACCAAGGAAGGCACGAAGCAAGAGATTATAATAAACTGATTTAAGTTCAGTCAATTGTTTTCAGGAAAGTACTTCCCAAGGTTATGGAGATAGTGTAAAAGCTTTAGAGCCAGAACAAAGGCAGACGAGTATGATGAATTATGAATCTAAGTTGTAAAAGTTGTCAAGATTCGTTCCGAGGACACGAATCCAAAATGACGGGATGTTTGAAATCAATGCTTATGTTGTGTTGGTTCATGAAATAATGATAACAGAAAGGAAAATAAAAAGAAACTGAAGTGGAAAGGAATATAAAGGCAATAGAGTTTGAGGAATGATAAAGGAGTTGGGTATGAGGAAACCCTAAAGACTCGTAGCAATAGAAATAGAAAAGTATGTAATCGTCAGGATGAGGGTGATTCACCATGAGTTAAAATTGATGGTTGAAGGCATAAGAGATACATATATTTTATCCCCTGTAAGTTGGGAGGATTCGAGGAAACCTTGAGATAGTTCGAAGGATAAATAATGAGACGTGGATAGACTGAGAAGACAAGGAAGTAAGAAATTAGGAAAATTGGATGAAGGAAGTGACCTTCAAGAATGTGAAGTGTAAGACCGGTGGCTTGATACCCAGAAAGGGAGACGCCAGGTATGAAAGATATCCCAACATTGAGATGACTGTTGAGATAAAAACAAAAGTAAATAAGGAATTATTAAGAAGAAGTTCACGTTGAACACGACCAATATCTTCCAGAACATCCTTGTTATCGTTACCAAATTAGGCAAGAAAAGCGGATAACCGTTGTTATCTTTTGGAGGCCATATTGATTGACCTCATTTTGAATACAGATGTTATTGTGAAAATTAGGCATATACTATCGAGGTGGGAATGATTGAATAAGACACCCCTATCAAGGATATATGACTTGATTTATCCATGGAAGGATGCATGTACCCTTTTTAAGGTGGAATTAAGGATAGAACATCGGTAACTTAAAATGAATCCTAGGGGAATGCATAAAGGTTGGCATTTCACCCTTAAAAGGGATAGTATGAGTTTTGACAGTATGAATTGGAAAGGATTAAGGTAATAACAACTTTAAGGATCAGTGGAGAAATTTTTCAGAAGTATATAAACAATGATTCTGGTATTAATAAATGGTATCTTGATATGCCCTGTATCTAGGGAATACAGGAGGAACGATTCAAGGATAACCTTAGAGGTTTTACAAGGAGAAAGGTAATATTCAAAATTCTCAAGAATAAAAATGTTGATAAAGGAAATATGACGTAATTATAATGATGCCAAGTGGGGCACGTGTTAAACCACGAGAAAGTATGGATCGAACCAGTAAAGGTCAAAATTGTTCAGGGCAATTAGGACCTAAGATAAAAGATGTTCTAAGTATGATTGAGAGTCAGTCGTGACAGTGATTAACCTCTAAAGACTGAGGCAATAACTTATGGAAAAATGGTGATATTTTTTTTTACTCATCGGATTTTAAGGAAAACATCTTCACATAAGCAGTGATTGAAATGAGGTAGAAAATTTATTTGGAGGTGGTTAAAATGACATTGACTGTAAGGAAATTTTACTATCAGGAAAGGCCAAAGAGGTGGCCGACACTTTAAAGGTAAGAGGATAATTATAGGCGCTTGTGCCAAAGGAATACAGTGATGATGGTTAAAGCTGTGAAGGTTGTATTATGGTTTGGAAGATTGACATTCCTTCTGATGACTGTGCAATACCCAACCGTAATAGTAGTTGGTAAAGGTTTAATTCGTGTAATCGCCATGAGCGGGCTATCTATCTCAAAAGGTACTATCTTGAGATAAGCCAGGACCATGTTTCAAAAAGGACTAGACGAACCTTCGAGTTAAGTCTTTTATTGAAGGTATATGATTAAGAATGGGATTAACCTGCTATCGTTGCTTTGATTGAAACTTTTCTGCAATTTTATCTGCTTCATGTCATGTATGTACATCAGGATCTAGAGTGTTCTTCATGAATCATGATTGGTAATTATGTTACCTCCTTAGGAGAATTCTATACGACATGTATGGACTTCGTATGGTTAGATATTAAGATTTCTTGGAAAGTGAATTACGACAGTAGGTCAGTGGTGGACCATAGTAATGCAGCAATGATTCTGCGAGTAATGAGTCGATTACAACCATGAGAGTTGTATTGGAATGGATGTTGAGATTGAGTACCACTAATCGGGTCGTGGTGGTGTATAAGTTATCATTGATAGACTAATTAGTAGATTATCTACCTATTGAATATTTATTCCTTCTTATCAATAGAGAGTCGTATTACTATACGAGGAAGGTTGCAGTGCAAGCATAGAATTCTAGTAACGGTGATGTCAAGAATGAAATCCCAGATTCGATTTTCGATGACGAAGGAGTTTCAAAGGTGATTGTGTATAAGCTCGTGCAAGAGCATGGGTCCATAGAATGATGGACAAAATAGCAAAAATATTTAGGCATGTGAAATGCGATGCGATAATACTTGATATATATACACATATATTTTGTTCTCCTATGACAAACCTCTATAGTTCAGAGGTAGGTTCCAAGCCAGATATTTTGTGGCAGCATATTTTTTTCATATACACAATTCTCTTCAATTCGTTCTTTTCTCTTCTTTTTATTTTATATAAGCTGAGAAGAACAACCCTTCCAGAAGGGGAGGTATTGCCGAATGACTATCTATCTGTGTGATAGAAGCCTAGTAGGATACCACATGTTGTTTAATTGATTGTCAAGCACTAAAGGCTGGCCACCTTCTGTACTAACTATGCAATAGAACAAGTGTTCATGATCATAGTGATCTCTCAACAAATTCCTTTACTTCTATATGATGGATCAAGCTTTCGAAGATGGAAGCAGCTAAAGGAAGTAGTATCAGTACGGTGGTATTCCGATTCTAACGCGTTTGTGATACTAAGGTTGACGTGGTTATTAAAAGGTTATAGAACGCTAACGAGCAAAAGTATAACCAGTATAATATTAGGAACGGAAGGTAGTAGCGATTGCGAACTGGAAAAGAATGGGTATTGAGAAGCAAAAGCTCTAATGCTAAAAGCTATAATGAGAGTCTGTGCAATAGACTTGAAAGAATTTGGAATGATCACTTAACGCGGATTGAGTTTTCTCACGATAATAGATCGTATGTCAGGTATCGAGATGTCGTCTTATGAGATCTTTGAGGGAAGAAAATGTCGATCTCCCTTATGTTAGGATGAAGTTGTAGAGTGCAAGATGCTCGGACCAGCAGTGGTCCAAAGGACCAAGGATATGATAGATCTAATCAGAGGACGGCTGGTAGTAGCCCAAGATGGACATGAGAAATATGTTGATTTGACACAAAAGGACAAAAAATAGGAAATAGGGGACCTAGTAATGTTAAAGGTATCCCTTAGAAAGGATTGATGAGGTTCAAAAAGAAAGGAAAGCTAAGCCTACGAATTGTTGGACCCTTTGAGGTATTAAGACGTATTGGGAAGTTTGCATACGAGCTAGCCCTACCCCCGAACTTGTAGCAAGTCATAACGTGTTTCACGTATCAATGTTAAGGAAGTGTAATTCGGATGACAGATAAATAGGGGCATATGAGCGCATAGACATGCAACCAGACGTAACCTATATGGAGCAAACAGAAAGGGTTATAGACTGAAAAAGGGACAAGTGCTTAGGAGAAGAGTTATCAAACTAGTCAGAATTTGATGGTAGAACCACAATGTGGAAAATTACGTAAGAGCTAGAAAATGCAATGCTAAGAAAGTATCCCTACTCATTTTCTATCTGATTCCGGGACGGAATCCTTTTAAGGAGGGGAGACTGTAATAACCCCAATTTTTGGAAATTTTTGAAACCCTTATGAATAGTGATTTTGCAGATTATGCTGAATAAGAAAACTTTTCATGCTACACTATGTAGGGGTTCTTTTATGGATATTCTGAGATTTTATTGGTACTCTATGTGATATATAAGTGTATGTAGAGATCGTCAGAATCCAAATCTGAACACTTTGATTTTTCCTAGAAATCCACTAGATACAGAAAGAATTGAGTATAAGGTAACAGGATAAAAAAGATTTAAATTCAAGGATTTTAATAGAGGATCATAAAAAGGAATATAATGTATTGAGAAAGGTTAAGGGAACCTAAGTAATAAGATCCCGGGTATGATCCCTCAAACGATAAACAAAAACGAAAGTTAAGCGAACCATATAACAGATCAGCGATCATTAGGCAAACAATTAGGAAGTTAATCAAGGAGGTTAGGGATGATGAGGTCATCCAACCAATAAGAAGAGGGCAAGTAAGGGATGATGACATCACAAGGTGACATAAGCATGACATAGGGGGAAGGAGGTGTGGATGAATGATAACCACACAAAGTTCAAGGTTAATAAGGTAATTAACCAAAATCTAATCAAAAACAACCAAGCTAAGCTAAACAAATCACAAAACACAAAATCATTTCATTTCTTCAACCATTGCTCTCGGCTTTTTTCTCCATTTCAAGAAGAAGAATTTCAAAATTCAAGTTCCAAGCTTCCTTAATTAGTAAGATAATTATCTAGTACTCCTTATGCATAGATATAGCTATCCTATAAGTTTAAACCACCAAATCATTCACAATCTTCTCCTTAGAAATCAATAAAGAAGATAATGAATAGTGATTTCAAGATTTTTAACTTTATTTTTCTTGTTTTTCCTTTAAGATCCAAGCATCCATAAGACATCTCAAGGCTTCTTAAGGCTTCCTAGCTACTCACATCACTTCAAGGAAGGTATAACATCTCCAAAACCTAGCTTTACTTTGTATATTAGGATGATTTTGATTTTTA
The DNA here is from genome assembly GCF_009905375.1 of Apium graveolens. Classification (NCBI taxonomy): domain Eukaryota; kingdom Viridiplantae; phylum Streptophyta; class Magnoliopsida; order Apiales; family Apiaceae; genus Apium; species Apium graveolens. The sequence goes on from NC_133648.1 coordinate 279,389,257, forward strand.
TGGTAAAAGAGTAGCTTGATGCTTGCATGTTTAGAGTTTGGGTTGGAGTTGTAGTAAATTGGATGTTGAAATCTTATTGATTAGTTAAAGGACTTAAGTATAGTTTTAAATTCATGTTTGAGAATAACATAAATTGGAGAACTTGAGGTGTTGGGGCTGTTGTAGTGTGGTATGGATGGATTTTGGTTGTATGAATGGATTGGGATTGATTTGTGGTTAAATTGGAATGGTATAAATTTGGGAAATCGCGTAAACATAGCCGTCGTAATGTCTGATTTACTTTAGACTGCTTTTGTTCATAACATTAGAACCCGAGAACTCCTTGCTAGGTTTTAACCATTGCAATGATTAGATAGTTCATGTTACGAGCTTCGTTTTGATATGTAGTTTGTTTGATTCCGATGTACGGTTTAGGAGAAATGACCGTTTTAAGTAACGGCATTTCGCGAACGAAACATTTCCCCCGCCTTACTTTGAAACATAGGTTAAAGACCTTAAATGACTAATTGGAGTATGACACAATTATGTTAAGTGGATTAGGCAGTTGCTAAGGTACTCGTGAAAGAATCGCCTTAAAACTCGTAATGGTTAATTTATTAAAAATGGTGGCGCCGAGGGTACTCGAGCGACTTAAGAGAATCAGTAAGCGCAAAGCGAGCGTTAGAGTCTAATTTAGTTAAAGTATAGATTTACAAGTGACTTTGGTTTAATTCCAACTTACATATTGTTTATAGGTTACCAGACTCGTCCCGAGCCATTTGTAACCCCTAGTCGCTCAGGCAAGTTTTCTACCCGTATAACTGTTGTTGTGATGTATATGTGTATATGCATGATCTTGTGATAAATGCATATTTGTTATTAGCAAATTCTTGCGATATATTGTAGCATGTGATATGGTATATATGCATGCCTCTTTCGTATTCTTGATTTATATATCTGTTGGTTCAAATGCTTATTAGTTGCATAATACCTATGCTAGAGATAAGCAGTAGTTGTGTATACCCTTAGTATAGGGGACCAAAGGTGAACATTTTCTAAAATCGGGAGTCGATGTTCCCGAGTATATTATATATATATATATATATATTTAAATATATATATATTGATATAGTTTTCAAAACTATTAATCGAATAAGGTTTATTCGATAACTTTTATTTTATTTAATGAATATTAGTACGAATATTCATTCGAGGGCTTATGACTCCTTTTATTTTATTAAATGAATATTATTTTGAATATTCATTCGAGGGCTTATGACTCCTTTTATTTTATTAATTGAATATTATTTGAATATTCATTCGAGGGCTTATGACTCAGTTATATTATTTAATGAATATTATTTGAATATTCATTTGAGGATCTATGACTCCGATTATTTGCTGAGATATATTCTTTATTTTATTAAAGAATAAGGTGTCGATAATCAAACTTATCTTTGATTATTCAATTAAAGATAGTACTTTCGTATAACTATATCTTTGGTTATTTAATACTCATTTTAAGTATAAGTTTTACAACTTCTACCTCAATTATTTGTATAAAGATTATTCTTTATGGGAATATTATTTAAATAAAAATATTCAGATATTTTCTAATATATTGGGACTGATTTACTTTATTAAATCACCTCCAAACACTCTTTAAAGTGTTTTCGAGTCTTCAAAATGATTTTTAAAAGTTAGAGCGGATCCCAAAACTCATTTTTATATATTTAAGATCTTCCTTTTTAAAGGGGATTTAAATACTCGCTCAAAACCAGAGGGATCCGGCTCTGTGGTGTATTTTATATTCGCAACAAGTTTGTGGTTTTGGTAAATGAATTGATTACTTACATAACGTTCGGGAAGTAAGTCCATCTATCGAGTCGGCATAAGCAACATGGGCTCAGTGGGCATCCATGATAGTGTAAGTGGCTCAGTGGGAGTCCGTCAAATACGTAAGTGGCTGAGTGGCAATCCAGCATAAGGTCCTATTGCGACCAGGGTGATAACCAGTGGGGAATTCGTCCATCTACTAGTAGAAAAGGTTAATTATTGGTATCTTTGCCTGATCAACAAGATATCGGGTTTATGCCACAATTCTTTTTCCTTCCAAAAATTTATTGGATGTTACAAACTATGTTCATACTTTACATGACAGAGGTTTTCAGGAAATGTATAAAGAAGATGTATATGTGGATATATATATATATATATATCAGAACTTAATGAAGTATATTATAACTTCATTTCCTTCAATAATACTTCAAAGATTAATCTATTCAAATCTTGTCTTGTAGTCTCATCTATGTCATGAACTGTTAAAAGCTCATTATAACTTGAACGGTGGTAGTTCAAGTAGTATTCGGAAAAGATATAAGCATATTGGAGTATCTTGTAACTTCATCTTTTAAACTTATATCTAGTTATTGATTGTCTTATGAATGACAAAGATTTTCAGAAAAATGTTGAGACAAGGTTAGATATATGAGATCACCTTGTAACGATATTTTTATACAGTTATAAACTGGAACTCTGTGTATATTATACATGTCAGAGGATTTCAAATATTTGAGAAGTATATATGTATACTGAATATTTTGCGACTTCGTCGCGTTAAAATAACAAACTTGGTTCATTTCTTCTTGACCAAGACTTTTATGAGTACTATGAGAATGCTCATATATTGTTAATTATTATACATATTATTTCGGTGGGCTTGTTGCTCACCCTTGCTTTCTTCTTTCATCACACAACATCAGATAGACAAGATGAACAGGACCAAGCTTCCAGTTCGCAAGCGATTAGGAAATGTTCCGCAGTTTCCTATAGGCGTTGATGTCGCTGTAGCTGAGGTAGGAACTACCAATAGGCTAGGCTTTCAACTTTTGATGTACCAGACTTATGTATCTTTATCAATTGTAATAATGGAAAAGAAATGTAAATTTATTCAGAAACCCTTTTAAGGTGTATTGGCATATAATTGTGGAATAAAACGACTTGTGATTATTTTTGGATATTCATCTCTGAGACTATAACTTGTGGTGTGTGTGTTTATTATGAGATCACAGTACAGAGTAGTTGATTATTTATTAAGATTGGGTGTTATTAAGGGAAATGGAACTCGTGACAACCCGGATCCCCGACCCCGGATTTGGGGGTGTTACAGTTGGTAAGTAGGGTCATTGCATATTATTATTATCTTTATTATTGTTAAACAGGATATAAATAAGGTGTGTGTGCGTGGACCCCAAACTTCTGACCCGGGTTTGGAGGGCGCCACACTAAGGATCTCTATCTCATTCAGATGTGACATCATCTTGAGAACATGATCCCTTACAGGTGTTCCTTCGGCCATCTGAGTGTTCATTAAAGCCTTCATGGCTACTTGCCTAGTAGCCCTATTCTGATCTCCAAAAAGTTCCTTGAGATTAAAGAGCATATCCAAAGCAGTGGCCATAGACTGATGCTGATGCTGCAAAACACCCGACATTGCTCCCAGAATGTAACATCACGACATCTCATCAGCCTTAATCCACCGCTTATAATACTCTTTCTCATCTTCAGGAGCATCAGCAGCAGGCTGATCAGGCTTGGGTTCATAAGTGCAAAACTTGTACTCCTCAGCAGTCAACACAATGTCCAAATTTTGTTTCCATTCAATATAGTTGAGTCCGGTAAGTTTGTTATCCTTAAGTATGGTGAATAGTGGATTAAAGCCCATTTTATCCTGAGAATCATGCATAAAAAAACATCAAATTACACATAAATAAGGGTGCATTAAATATTAAGACCTATTGATTCCTCTAACAAGTATTAAAATTAAATACACTAATATCTAAACACCATAAGTTTCTGGTACGCCACGATGTGTGACATGTATACCACCTAAATTTGTTTATATGTTACTTCGGTCCTATTACTAAACAATATGTCACGTTGGGGTGGTCTATATTATTTTTCACAGCTAAGTGTACACCATCATTAAATTTTAAATTATTTGAAATCTATGGAACTTGGTACGCCACGATGGGTGGCGTGTATACCTTCCAATATTCGTAATTTTTCTTTGAATAGAATACTTCAATTCAATATTCATCAATGGTTTGATTTCCAGGTAGTGGAGGAGTCACATCTGTCTCACTTAATACCCACATCCTTACAAGTTCGATGAACTCGTTTTTGACAAAATCGCCCCATATCAGAAATAAAAAAAATTCGTATTTATTCCTTTTTAAATCTTATTAATTTAAGAAGTTTGTTCTAGTAATTTCTATAATATTCTAGACACCATAAATTACATGCCACGATGGGTGACGTATATATAATTTATATTCGTCGTTATGTTAAATTACATACAAACATTAATGGAGACCATGGGATTTAATTTCATATTAATTCCCTCTCCCACTTAGTATTTACTTTAAGGATTTTAATCTAGATGCATCGTCCTATGTTATTTCTTCAAATTCCATATGTATTATAACAACACAAAGAACACATAACATAACAGCATATTATCATGATTAAAGCATTAATAAAAACATCCATATGTCCATGTCATTCTAGCATGCAAAGGGTTAGTATCACATGGCATAACAACACAAACAAGAAACACATAGTAGCAATAATCAAGAGAAGCAGAAATTATGTAAAACATAATAAAACACATCCACTATTATGGCCCCAGAAAAATAGCTTCGAATTCATCCTTCGAAAAATTCTGGAAATTTTCGAGAGCCCGGTTGGAGGCCTAAACAGCCTCAAAACGCCTTGAAATAATGGGTCAATGGTCTTCCGACAATTTAATTACTGATCATCTCATTCTGCCATTTCCGAATTGGTATTGTATGCCCAAATCGGGCATCGTATGCAAAATCTGCATCCAAAACAGCGAAGCACCCCGAAAACAGAATGCAGCAGCGAAAATTCTATGTTTCTTGCAGCTTCGTTGATCAAACAATTACATACAAAGTAATACAGATGAACCAGCCTATTCTCTTACATCAGATCATAATCTAAAACAATTACAAATTGATTTACAAGATTACAAGATTAGAATAAGAAAAAACAAAACTATCACGATCAACCCTCGTGATTTACAACAAAACCACGATAAACCACGTGGAATCCAATCAAAACAAAATAACCACGATTAAACCACGTGGGATCCAAACACATAATTAAAACATGGCCATAATAGTGAATAATAACTTACATCACAGAATCAATAGAAGCATACCACTAGATACATGCATTTATAATCATGACATGGACAACATATCATAAAATGCAGAACCTAGAACCAGGCTCTGATACCAATTGTTGGATCTTTCTAATCTTGGCCCTGTGTTTTATGATATTAATTAAAAGAGTACGAATAGAACATTAACCTTAATCGCTACGGTGCAAGCGATTCAAATCCACGTCTTCTACTGTATTCCTAGATTCTCCTTGGATGAAGTGTGGGCTTCGATCTCCCAAGGTGTACCTCTCCCAAAGCTCCGAAATTCCAAAACCCTAGCTGGCTCCTTGAGAAAAATGGCTACCTCTCTCAAACCCTAGGATGTGATTTCGTTTTTTGTGTGTTCACCCTAGCTTTAGGAGAATGAGTATATTTATAGGCTACAGTAGGGAACATGGACCATTAGGTCAGGCCTTCTAATGACATTCCGGGCCAAGCCCAATGTCATTAAATATTAATTCAATCCACTAAAGAATTAATATTTGCACTACCTTTCCTAATTCCGTAAATTAATTATTTAATTCGGCTCCTATATTAATTGCTTATAAATTCCCCATGTTTAAGATATCGCATGTCCATTAATTAAATTAATTTATGATAATTAATTTAATCAATATCTTTTATCCTTGATCATCCACTCAGCCTTATAATTATGCAAGAACAAATCTGCCTGCAGGACTAAAGCATAATTATCTTTATGAGCTTTCAAGAGGACAACATCACCCGAATATATTTTTCGGACACAGTTTCCTTTTATAGTCAATATCCCACTCTGTAAATAATGTCATTGCACAATACATAAATTCGTAATTTAAAATAAATTATGTTAGATATATTTGATAATGTCATGTGTAATATGATTTGTGTTTAGTTTTCAGATCTTACCTAACAGGACAAATCAGTACTTAACTGGAAATCAGCACTTATACTGAAGACATAATTTAAGATATCAGAACTTAAGTGATCAGAACTTAAGTTATCAGAAGATATTTATCAGGAGATAATATCAGGACTTAAGATGACTTTTAGATAAGGCAGATGGCTGATTGAAAGGAAAGAAGATCGAGACTAAGACAGAAAGAAATATGCATGAAGAAGGAATTCTATGAAGAATAGAATACTTGGAAGAAAAGATAACTAGTTGATATATTTTAGGAAGCAGAATTATATTCCATATCAATTAGAACATTATCTTGTAACTGTGTAGTATATAAATACAGGCTTAGGGTTTACACTATAAGTGTTATCATTATCGAAGTTATTATTCTTTGTAACCCTAGCAGCTCTCGTGATAATTTGTTCATCACTGAGAGAGGACAGTTCCATATTGTAACAAAGTTTATTGTGTTGAATAAAATCTGTGTTCAGTTACTTGTGTTCTTAATTTTGATTTGATTGTGCTAAACACTGTATTCAACCCCCTTCTACAGTGTGTGTGACCTAACAAGTGGTATCAGAGCAATCTGTTAACACGCAAACAGTTTAAGATCCAAAAACAATCATGTCTGCAGAAGAAACTCCAACCAAGCCCACCAAAACTGAAGAACCTCCAAAAACCATAACCCATAGTCGATATGAGACTATAAGAGTTCCCATGTTGAAACCTTCTGAGCATTCCATATGGAAAGTGAAGATGGCTATATTTCTAGAAGCTATAGATCCAGAATATCTCGACAGGATTAATGAAGGACCACATATGCCAACCAAACTCTCTGTGGAAGTTGCTGGTCAGCCAGCCAAGTCTGTACCAAAGGAGAAAAGTGATTACAATGCTGAAGATATCTCATCGATTGCGAAGGATGCAAAGGTAAGACACTTGATGCATAGTGCCATTGATAATGTCATGTCAAACAGGGTAATTCAGTACAAGACTGCAAAAGAGATATGGGATGCTTTGGAAACAAGGTGTCAGGGAACTGATTCAATCAAGAAGAACAGGAAGACTATAATCACTCAAGAGTATGAGCACTTTGACTCAAAGCCTGATGAGTCATTAACTGATTTATATGACAGATTTGTCAAACTCTTGAATGATTTGTCACTAGTTGACAAAGAGTATGATATTGAAGATTCAAATCTTAAATTCCTGTTAGCTCTTCCTGAAAGATGGGATTTGAAGGCCACAATAATAAGAGACAACTATAATCTTGATAAAACAACTCTTGATGAAATTTATGGGATGCTCAAGACTCATGAACTTGAGATAGAACAAAGAAGCAAGAGGAATGGAAGAAAGTCAAGAACAGTTGCTTTTGTGGTTGAGGAGGAAAGTCCCAAAGTTGCTGCCTCAAAGAAAGGTAAGGGAAAGGCTCTCATCACAAGGTCTGAAACTGAGTCATCAAGTTCTGATAGTGATGATGACTCAGAAATTGAAAGTATACCTGAGATGGACCCTGATGAGGAGATGATGAAGCTGTGTGCTCTTATGGTGAAAGGAATCACAAAGATTGCATACTGGAAATTCAGGAGATGAAAGAAGTTTTCCAGGAAAGGTGCAAGTTCTGATAAGAAAGGTTTCAGAAAATCTGAAGGCAAAGGAGGAAAGTCTGGCAGAGGAGATTACTCAAATGTTAAATGCTACAGTTGTGGTGAGAAAGGCCACATATCTCCAGAATGTAGAAAAGGGAAAAGTGACAAAGGCAAGGCTCTTGTCACAAAGAAGAAAAGCTATTCAGATGCTTCAAATTCTGAGGATGAGGAAAACTATGCCTTGATGGCAAATGCTGATAGCAGTTCTGATACTGCTGACTTAAATGTACCTCAAAATACTTATGCCTTTCATACTGATGATATTACTGAGTTGAGAAGATATCTTAAGACCATGTTCATTAGTTATAAAGATCAAAATTTAACCTTTGAAAGATTAACTTCTGAAAATCTTGCTTATAAAAAGAGGAATGATTATTTAGAAAAAGAGTTAGTCATGTTCCATCAAACTCAGAAAGATAGAGATGATGCCTTTTATGTTAGGGATGAAGTGCTAAAAATGAATGAATCTCTAAAAACTGAGTTAGAAAAGGAAAGAGAGATTATCAGGACTTGGACTAACTCCGGTAAAGCAACTCAGGATATTCTTAGTAGTGGAAACTGGAAAGAGGGCTTAGGTTATGGAGATGATAAGAACAGTAAGGGAACTGTAGAAACCGAGCCTATAGTTGTTAAACAAAAACCAAAGGTAAATCCTGTTAAGTTTGTAACTGCAAAGTCTAATATTGAGAAATCAAAAGTTAAGGAGAAAGTAACTTCTGACAAACCTAAACAGGATAAGCCAACTGAAGTTAACCTAGGCTTAATGACTAAGAAGCAGCTTAAGTATAAGCTGAAAGATGTTAAGAATGTAAACAAGGTAAAGCCACCTAGGAAAAATAGGAATGGAAAGGAAGGTGTGAACAAAATTAACAATTATAAGCCTGTTCCTAATGCTCCTAGAAAAATATGTCATAACTGTGGAAATTTTAACCATCCGGCTTTTTTTTGCAGGAAGAATAAGAATATAAACTCCTTACCTTTAAAATCAGGAGTTAAGAGTCAGTCTGTTAGATATAAGCCACAAAATCCTTGTTTTCATGGTGGTAGTTTATGGCATTCCATTTATACTTGTAAGGAATATAATAGTTTGTACTATGATTATTATCAAATAAAACCTTCTTTAAAGAAAGTTAGCATTATTCCTTCTAGTGTAAGTTTTGATACAAAGTTTGATATTGCGAATTCTGATAAGAAAACTGTTAACATAAACTCTGATGCTAAATCCATTGCAAATGTTAACAAACTTAATAAGGCCAAAGGATCCAAGCAAGTCTGGGTCCTTAAAACTAATCATTAGTGGTCTTTGTGATTGCAGGGCAAAAGGAATAATATCCTAGTTCTGGACAGTGGATGTTCAGGACATATGACTGGAAATAAAGCCCTGCTATCAGACTTTGTGGAGAAAGCTGGCCCAGGTGTTTCTTATGGAGATGGCAACATTGGAAAAACTCTGGGATATGGAAATAAAAATCTTGGGAATGTCATCATTGAAAAAGTAGCTCTGGTCTCAGGACTTAAACACAATCTGCTAAGTGTGAGTCAAATCTGTGACAAAGGTTATCATGTGGATTTCTTTGAAGAACACTGTGAAGTTGTAAGCAAATCTACAGGCAAAGTTGTTCTAAAAGGATACAGGCATGGTAACATTTATGAAGCCAAGCTTTCAACAAGTACTGATGGTTCTGTAATCTGTCTCTTAAGTAGAGCATCGATTAAAGAAAGCTGGGATTGGCACAAGAAACTCTCTCCTTAAAAGTTTAACAATATAAATGAACTAGTCAAGAAAGATCTTGTGAGAGGACTGTCAAAATCAGTATTTGCTCCTGATGGCCTTTGTGATTCATGTCAGAAGGCAAAACAAAGAAAATCTTCATTCAAGAGTAAGACTGAATCATCAATTCTTGAGCCTTATCACCTATTACATGTTGATCTATTTGGTCTCATTAATTTCATGTCTATTGCAAAGAAGAAATATGCTATGGTCATAGTGGATGAGTTCACCAGATACACATAGGTGTATTTCTTGCACACAAAAAGTGAAACTGCATCTATCTTGATTGATCATGTCAAGCAACTGGATAAATTGGTCAAAGATTCTGTGAAGATCATAAGAAGTGATAATGGCACTAAGTTCAAGAATTTGATCATGGAAGAGTTCTGTAAAGACCATGGAATAAAGCAGGAATTTTCTGCTCCTGGAACTCCACAGCAAAATGGAGTTGTTGAAAGAAAGAATAGAACTCTTATTGAAGCTGCACGAACTAAGCTTGATGAAGCAAAGTTGCCAACCCACTTTTGGGCTAAAGCTGTGCAGACTGCTTGTTTTACTCAGAATGCAACACTTATCAACAAGCATGGAAAAACACCATATGAGATGGTGAAGAAAAAGAAGCCAAATCTAAAGTATTGTCATGTATTTGGATGCAAATGTTTTGTTCTTAAGACTCATCGCGAATAGCTATCCAAATTTGATCTAAAAGATGATGAAAGAATTTTTGTTGGATATCCACTTTCTAAAAAAGCCTTCAGAGTCTACAATTTAAGAACAAGGGTTGTCATGGAATCTATCAATGTCTCTTTTGATGATAAGAAGATTACTGGACTTGAAGATTTCAATGATCATGATCAGCTGAGATTGGAAAATGAAGTTTTAAATTCTGATTCTGTAAATCCTGACAGTCTAAATCCTGATACTGCAAACTATGAAGGATTAAACTCTGATGTTATTGAAATTATGGTGACTACGCCTAAGGAAAATGCACCTGTGCTGGGGGAGCTTACTGAAGATCCAACCACATCTCAAGAAGCATCAGAACCTACAACAGGCTCTTCAATTTTTGATGGGCCAAGTTCTGATAATTCTGGAAATTCGTGTTCTGATATTTCTGGAAACTCAAATTCTGAAGGATCCAACTCAGAGAGCATAATTTCAGGGGGAGTATCAGAAAAAGTTGATGAAGACAGCATGGATCATGGGGGAGCATCCAGTTCTAGAGATAACCTTCCATCTGTAAGGAAGTGGACTACAGGATATACACATGACTTAATTATTAGAAATCCTGATGCAGGTGTCAGAACTAGAACAGCTACATCAAATGAATGTCTCTATCATTCTTTTCTTTCTCAGACTGAACCAAAGAAAGTGGAAGAAGCTCTTCAAGATGCTGATTGGGTGCAAGCAATGCAAGAAGAGTTAAATGAATTTGAAAGAAATAAAGTCTGAACCCTAGTACCAAGACCAAAGAACTGGTTTGTTGTTGGCACAAAGTGGGTGTTCAGAAACAAAACTGACACTGATGGCATAATTACAAGGAACAAAGCAAGGCTGGTTGCAAAAGGATACTCTCAACATGAGGGAATTGATTATGATGAAACATTTGCACCAGTTGCTAGATGGGAAGCCATAAGGATATTTTTGGCTTATGCTGCTCACAAGAAGTTTAAAGACTTTCAAATGGATGTGAAAAGTGTTTTTCTCAATGAAGAATTGGAAGAAGAGGTATATGTTGAACAACCTCCAGGCTTTGTAGATCCCAAATTTCCCAATCATGTATATAGGCTTGATAAAGAACTTTATGGCCTTAAGCAAGCTCCAAGAGCATGGTATGAGACTTTAGCTCAGTTTCTTCTGGAAAGTGAATTTAACAGAGGGACTATTGACAAAAAACTGTTCTACCTCAACCATGGAAAGGACTTACTTTTGGTACAAATATATGTTGATGATATCATTTTTGGTTCTACAAATGACAGACTTTGTAAGAAGTTTGCCAAGCTGATGCAGTCAAGATATCAAATGAGTATGATGGGAGAACTTAACTATTTTCTGGGCCTTCAAGTCAAGCAGAATGAAGAAGGAACTTTTATTTATCAATCTAAGTACACCAGAAATTTGTTGAAGAAATTTGGAATGCAAGATTGTTCAAGTGCATCCACTCATATGGCCCCTGCAACAAAGTTGGATAAGGATACTGGTAAATCAGTAGATATTACTGATTACAGAGGTATGATTGGTTCACTACTCTATCTAACTGCAAGTAGACCTGATATCATGTATGTTACCTGTCTTTGTGCAAGATTTCAAGCAGATCCAAGAGAACCTCACTTAACAGCTGTGAAAAGAATTTTCAAGTACCTTAAGGGTACAGCTGATCTGGGATTGTGGTATCCTAGAGAATCAGACTTTAAGCTGATAGGTTACTCAGATGCAGATTTTGCAGGATGCAAAATTGACAGGAAAAGCACAAGTGGAAGCTGCCAATTTGTTGGAGGTGGATTGGTTTCTTGGTTTAGCAAGAAACATAAGTCAATTTCCACATCAACTGCAGAAGTAGAATACATTACTGCAGGAAGCTGTTGTGCACAGATTCTTTGGATGAAGAATCGGTTACTGGATTATGGGTATGAATTTTCTAAAATCCCTATTTACTGTTATAATCAAAGTGCTATTTCTATGACAGGTAATCCAGTTCAACACTCAATGACAAAGCACATCAGCATTAGGTACCACTTCATACGAGAACATGTGGATGAAGGTACAGTGGAATTGCATTTTGTTCCAACAGATCAACAACTAGCAGATATCTTCACAAAACCACTGTGTGAAGCTACTTTTACAAGATTGGTAAATGAACTTGGAATGGTTTCAGGTTTTTTCTCTAAATCTGCTTAGTTTATATTCTGATACATCAGACTTTATGATCAGTATTTACAGATATTACTATCTTTGTGTATTCTGTGCTTAAATTGAAAATTACTTAAGTGCTGATTGTTGTCTGATGTGAATTTCCAAACTCTGATAGTGATATGAATGTTTCTGTGACTATTCGATCCAATGAGGATAACTGTGCTAGATACTGACCTAGTAGTCTTTAATATACTAAAGATCCCATGTTTAGAGTAATTGTTTATATGGAAATCTATTAACACAAGCAAATTCTGATATTGAGCTTAGTTAAGTTTACTTTGTGTATCTTATTACTAAGTCAAAAACTAGAATAATGCTTCTTATCTGTTAAGTTCTGATGTTAGTAAATCTGGTGGATGTACTAAGTGCTGATAAGCCTCACTTATCAAAAGAAAAAGAAAAGAAAAGAAATAAAAATCAGGTACTCCTTTGAGATTTAGAGTAAAAATGTGGAAGGGAAGACCCAAGTGCATTGCTGGTATTAAGTATTATGCATTAACAAAGCAAAATAAAATTTTCTTGGTGACTTTTCACACTCTATAATTACTGGAGAAATACTCTGATAACAGCATAAATTCTGATAAGCAGTCGTGACTCACTTACACCGAGAAGCCACTATAAAATGGAATTTCAAAAGATGCATAAAATGAGCACAAAACAGTTGAGGTGGACTCATGCATGAACTCATTCAATAGTAGGCTTCAGAATAATGACAGATTTTGAGTAAAGTTCTTAGTTATGCCTTATTTCTAAGATGTACTGAAGTGAATCAGACTTTACTCTTTGTCTGATATTTAGCTTAATGCACACACTTACCCTCCATATGAATGATGAAAATTACTGTGGTAATAAATATTATTTTAGATGAACAGTCTATGTGTCAGATTGCATAAATTCTGAGGACAAGTTCTGATGAAGTTCTGATGATTAAGTTCTGATGAAACCATATCAGTATTTGTGTGAAGAATTACAGGAATACACATTCACTTTTCGAGTTAAGGAGCCATATTCTGATGACTTCTAAATCCTGATAATAATTAAGTTTTGATGTTGACGGGACAGTATTTATTTACTTGGTTTATTCTTGGTCATTACCTGAATGATAATATTTTTACAGAATATGGGTTAATGTGAGATAAAATAGTCATAATCATTATGGGTTAGTGGTTAGCGTATATGTCTTGAAAAACTGCATGCGCACAGTAATTGTTATTATATCACGTGCCCATTAATTATGGCTTTAGATCTTTTACTGACTGTTATTATTACACATCAGTCTAAGGAGTCGAGGGGTCATTATTTTTATTTGTAATTTTTAACCAGTCCTCACGTCCTTTAGTATTCCATTGCCTATTTAAATGCCTAATCATTCATCAGTAAAACCACATCGGTTCACTTCTCTCAAACAATGGCACATTTTAGTTGGTATTACTCTTATGGCACAGAAACTGTGACTATCTTTCGAAATGGAATTCCGACTTCATATTCTATCAACAACATTCCATTTGTCATCTGGATTCAACTTCCAGAGAACATTAAAAATGATCTGTTATCTTTCCAAAGAGAAGCTCATCTTCGTATTCTTAAACAACAGGAGCAAATTATTCGTCTTGTTGTTCTCTTTGTTGAAAGTAGGAAGAAGAATTAATTGTTATCCATCCGTTTCTCTTCACCGTCAGCTTTATCAGGCTTCTTAGCTTTGGACTAAGGCTGTTGATGTTAGGAATCGTAGAATTGGACTATCTTGTAATTTTTGCATGTAATTGATAAATTTCATCAAATGTAATCATCTGATATATCAATGAAATTTTCTTTAATTGCAAGATTTGTTCTTTATTTCTCAAATTATGTGACTGTGCATGTTTAATTGGAATTTATTAATCTATAATTCATCGACTTTTAATTTTATTTTGTGATGAATGTTTTGATTAAATTCTGTTGATTTGAGGAAACAACTAAGGAACAGGTTCCAATATCAAAACCTGTTGTTGTAGAAGCTGAGAAGGTTACTTCTTAGAAAGATACTGTAACTGGGAGTTTTAGGTCCCTAAAAAGGCTTAGAAAGTTAAATTCTGGTGATAAAGCTCCTACAGTGTCTCCACCTTTGAAGAAGTTAAAGAAACAGAGAGCTCACAGGGACATAGTTGAGTCAGATTCAGAGGATGTAGTGGAAGCAGCTAAGGAAGGGGATCAGGAATCTCTGATCTCAACAGAACCAATTGTTATTGAATCACTTCCTTCTGCACAACAAGAAACTGCTCAAGACAGAATTCCTACACCTCCTATGTCACCTATAGTTGATCCAGTACATACTGAAGAACCAGGTACAAGTGTTGAAATTGATATTCATAACTTGATTGTGCCTGAGGTTTTGTAGTTGGAAGCTCCACCAATTCAACTCACTCTACCAACAACATCAATTTTAGATGTTGATCAGAACCTCTGCAGATCAGAATTTAGAGGATGATGTTGAAGCCTCTATAGCCTCACATACTGCTATTTTATTAGAGGATGTTGATACTTCAGGATCTACTAGTTCTGATGCTGCCAATGAAGAAACTTCTGGTGAAGTTGCTGCTAATTTAGATGCTGATGCAGCTGGTCCATCAGGACATGCACCTCAACAAACAATTCATAAAGCTGGTCTAATCAAAAAGTTTGTTAAGGAAGCACCAGTACCTTGGAGTGAAACTCCTAGAGGAAAGGAGTGGACTAAGGAATGGAACACAGTTAGTTTTGTTCCTTCTAAAAAGATTCTTGCTGAGCATCTGGCAAAAGCTGATGAAATGCTGCTAAATAATGATTTTAAGGCACATTTGAGAGTTACTGCATTGAGTACTAGGCACCTTCAAGGTCAACACTCGACAACTCATGCCAAGGTGAATAAAATTCAAGAAACTTTGATCCAGCAAGATATGAATGTGAAACTTGAAAAGAACAGATTTTTCAAGCCAGCCTTTGACAGAATTGCCTACATTGAGAAAACTCAGGAGAAGCAACAAAATCAAATTGAAAAAATTCTGAAGAATCAAGCTTCACACCAAAATCAACTCAATGACATCCAATCCTCAGTGGAATTGCTTGTCTCTCTTCTTTGACCTGCTGATGCCAAAAAGGGGGAGAAAGTGATTAAGTCCAAATGCAAATCTATTCAGACACTTTTAGGAAAGGATAATGGAAATGATGACCAGGGAAACTCTAACAAGGGTAGAGGTCAAGGTCAAGGCAAAGGATTTTCATCAAGTAAAGCTAGAATTACAAGTCAAGGAACAAGTTCTGATACTGGGAGAAGAATAAGTTATGATACTGGTAAAAGGATAAGTTCTGGTGAACATCTAGAACTTGATGAAGAAATTTCAAGGGAGTTACTTCTTAAAGAAAATGCAGGAATGGACTTTGAGAGTCTAAGGGAAGAAGAAGCTAGACTCAAAGTAGAAGGTGTCAAGACAAAATCTAAAGCTTCTGTTGTTGAAAAGAAATTTCCAAAACCTAAGGGTATTGTGATAAAGGAAAGAACGAATTCTGAGGAAATCAAAGCCAAATCACAAATGGAAATTGATCCAAGGTCCAAGGGCAAAGAAAAAGTTGATGAACCTGTAAAGGTTTATATGCCAGTCATGGATGAAGAAATAACTGATGATAAAGAAGATGCTAATCTTACTCTGATGCATAAGAAGATTTTTCAAACAACCTCTGACATGGCTCATGTTGTTCAGAGTCAAGATGTAGTAAGTTCTGATATGACAGTGAAGCAAGCAACCTCTGACATAGCTCAAGTTGGCTTGATATCAGAATATAAGGAAAAGGAAACCTCTGACATTGCTCATGTTAAACCTTCAAAGATACTCCTACCAGGATTCACCAAAGCTAAACAGGCTCAACCTTTGAAGACTGCAACAAGTGGATTTGAAGCAAGAGTTGTTATTAGAAAGAAAGCAAGAGATAAATCTGGATTGGGTAGTTCTGATGAAAGAAGAGTATATAACACTACCAATGATCCAACTTTCTTAAGTGAACCAGGTGTTGGAGCAACCCTTGAAAGATTGAATCGACTTGAATCTGTACAAATGTTTTACCATACCTTTTTGAAAGAACATATCTTGTTATATGACAGATGGAAGGGTATACCATATTAGACAGAATGCTATACCACTGAAGTATTTTGAGGAACTGGAACATATTTTATTCCTACTTCAAGTGAAAGACAGATTAACAGATAGTGCTGCAGGTTATTTAAAGTCTCAAATTCAAAGACAGAAGAAGCTTTATTCTGTAAAGTCTGACATCACATACTGTCCCAAGTACAGAGATGACAAAGGTGATATTGTCGAAATGAAGCCTAACTCTGCTAAGATCATAACTACTTTTTTGGGTTATAAGGCTGTGGAATTCAATCTAGAGTCTGGCAAGGCATATCTGATTAGAATAGATCAGGAGATAAGAAAAGCTAAGATAAATGATCTCAGAGCATCTATTTTTCAAACTGGTGAAGATACAGCTGAATTGATAAATGCTAAAAGGAGGATGGTCAATGAACTTGAATATGCTGAGAGATGTTTGTTGAAGAACTATCTCAGAACAACTCCTGATATCAAAGAGATCAGAAATTGAAGCCAAATCAAAGATCTACAACTGCTTAAATTCTGAAGTATATACAAACTGAAGCTGTAATCAGAAGTTAAAGATGGTAAAGCTGAAAGGACTGTAAATTGTAGTTATCTAGTCAAATTCTCATGCATTTGTACTTAATGTTTTTGACATCATCAAATATATGTTGAACTTGTATATTATGCTAATTTACAAGTTGGGGGAGATTGTTAGATATATTTGATAATGTCATGTGTAATATGATTTGTGTTTAGTTTTCAGATCTTACCTAACAGGACAAATCAGTACTTAACTGGAAATCAGCAGTTATACTGAAGACAGAACTTAAGATATCAGAACTTAAGTGATCAGAACTTAAGTTATCAGAAGATATTTATCAGGAGATTATATCAGGACTTAAGATGACTTTCAGATAAGGCAGGCGGCTGATTGAAAGGAAAGAAGATCGAGACTAAGACAGAAAGAAATATGCATGAAGAAGGAATTATATGAAGAATATAATACTTGGAAGAAAAGATAACTAGTTGATATATTTAAGAAAGCAGAATTATATTCCATATCAATTAGAACATTATCTTGTAACTGTGTAGTATATAAACACAGGCATAGGGTTTACACTATAAGTGTTATCATTATCGAAGTTATTATTCTTTGTAACCCTAGCAGCTCTCGTGATAATTTGTTCATCACTGAGAGAGGACAGTTCCATATTGTAACAGAGCTTATTGTGTTGAATAAAATCTGTGTTCAGTTACTTGTGTTCTTAATTTCGATTTGATTGTGCTAAACACTGTATTCAACCCCCTTCTACAGTTTGTGTGACCTAACAAATTACTTAATGTATGAATCAAGGCATGTGCATTAAATACAAGTGTCAATTACTACATCTGGATTAAGAACCTAAGCAATAATAATATCGTAGAATCTTAGTTCTTCTTTATTGTCAGAATTAAAGAAACAATTATTCTACTATTTTGATCCCGTTCAATATACACAAAGTATATAAGTATTATTCAATAGTCAAGATAAACTATTTCTAAATAATACTTCAGCCGTTCCAGTGGTTTGTATAATACCACTTAGACTGTGAACCTTTATTATATTATATAAGGAGTTTGACAATCTAATCTTCTGCTATCGCATTTGATACTAGATTGTCTACAATATATAATATACAGACTATGTGAAAACTTGCATTCAAGATTCTCAAATAATTTATTATTAAAGTATATACTTCAAACGAATATTTCAGTATAAATCCTAACAATTTGCCTTACACTTTCTCAACAATCCTATCTTATCAACTCCATATCAGATCTGCCAACTCTAGTTCGCACTCAACTCAACTTAACATGAGTATGCCTAGGGTCTTTCCTACCTCAGATGGCCTATTATTCCTATCTTACGCTCACCTATTCTTATTTCAGTGACCAATAACCTGTAGCTCTGATGCCAACTTGTAACAACCCAAATCCGGGGTCAAGATTTGGTGTCACGAAACAATCTTTACATAAAATAAAAGATTATTCAATTACCCTTTGAATCCGGATCGTTTATAGGTTATGATATGAAACAAGAATCTAACTTTCTACAACTCACAATAACTAGAATACAAGTGTAAATACCTTTGAACTAATGCTCTTGTCATATTCTTCTAACATCTTCAACCTCTCGCAGCGGAAATTTCTCTAACTTCTGTTGTCTATCAAAGCTATTCACTTTTATCCTTATCTGTTTCTGGAAGAAATAAGAATTTACAAAGCAAGAGTGAGCCAAAAATGCCCAGCAAGTATATAATTTGAGTTTCAAACATTAATACCAAAGGAACATTTCCGGACAAAATCTTTAAACAATTTTAAACAATTATATTTATTTGAGTGAGTTGAGCGAATAAACGTTGGCTGTCACCAGCCTTCAACTATAAATCCAAAAGTGACAAGCAATTCCCCAGTTCATTTCCTGAATCGGGGTTTTGTCCGGTTTTAGAATCATAAAACCTTTCGAGAGAGAATGCCGCTAATGGCGATCAACCACAAATTAGAATGGACACTAGTTCGCATCTATATCCTACTGATCAGTCAGGATACAGTACAGATCTATACCTACCTGTATAGATCCAGTCGGGTCCCCAGGCTCTACGGCCCATCTCAAGGCACCAGTTATGTCCCAGTCCTTAGGATTAAGTAAAACTTAATCCCACAGAGCATCATTATCCAGCCCATGGAGTATTTTGATGTCAAATCATTTTGAATTCAAAACATCCCAATTCAGGGTTCGTAAATAACCCAAAAGAATGGGTATTTGCTCAAGAGAGCAATCGAATTATAGGAACAATAATGAAAAGAACACGCATAATAAAAGTAATTGCAGCGAAATATAAAATATTTAACTATTCTGAACTTAGAATAGGAACGAAGAAATAATTGCAGTATTTTAAAAGAAAAATCAGGAATACTTGCCTCAATAAACTTTAATCGCTACTACTAGTTGACTTTGGTTCGATTTGGACGTTGGGCTTTATTGTCAAACTACTATCCCATTAGGAATATGATCCCAACACTCAGGCCCTTCGGTTGGAACTTCATTGATCTCGACGTCTAATCACTAGATCATTTCTAGTCTGATGTCAAATCTCGGGTCTTCTGACTAGGACCTACAGGGTTAAAATATCCTAATCCAGATAATCGTTTCATTTAACATAACACCACTATCCTATTCTACCCATACGATTTCATGCACCAAACACCAAACATACACGCACACAATATACAATACATACACACACATATAACATATATAAATATATAATCAGAAACAGGGCAAAAATCGGAGCATCGCCGGAAAATACCGGCTTAACTCACCGGAGTGCGAGGTGAAGAAACAGGAGACAACAAAGAAAGGAACGAGGAGAGAAAAGGAGAGAGAGATAAACCGGGGAGAGAGATGAGAGATTGGGGGGAATTGGGGTCGAGGGAAGGCGGTGGGGGGGTGCATGGATAAATATTTTAGTTTCTTTTTGTTTATGTTTTATCCCTTTTTCTGTAAAGCCTAATTTGTTTCGTGTTTAGCAATATAATGGTATAATTTATGAATAACGACAAATTACAATACTTTCATATTTATTTGAAATTTACAAAATAATAAATAAATTAAAATAAAAAAAATGAATAAATAAAATTTCTATAATTTTTGAATCATTTTTGGATCGCAAATCTAACCCATATTTTACGATTTTAACAAACAAACGAGCGGGTGGATTTAATCCGAAAATTTCTGAAATAATTTTAAAATTCCCAAAATATTCCAAACTTAATAAAATAAAATTTTCATGATTTTTTTTGAAGCATTCTGGAATGAAATACGGATTTTACAATGAATTGAAATAAGAAAATCATTTAAAGATAATCATTCAATAAAATACTGATTTCTAAATTTTAAACTCCTAAAAATAATAAATAAAATTATAAAAAAACAAAAATAATTTTAGAGATGATTTTAGCATTTATAAGCATAAATATTCAATAAAATCATTTTAAAAATGAATTAAGTTCATACAACTCGATAATTAATCATAAAATTAACCTTTGCATCCAACAAATCACAAACAATTAATAAGACAGCAACACATAGCTGACAAATCCATCACATATTTTATTTACTAAATAATTCGATAATTACAATTACATACCGAACCCAAAAATAGGTTACTTAGCTGCTAAGTAACTATATAATGATAAAATTTTAATACCAAATTTGGATAATTATCAAAACAGAGCTTCCTATAAAACACTTTATACGAAAATAAGATAATAATATCTCGCCTATTGAGAATACGGATTTTTATCGATCTATAAAATATTTAGCGTATTGAAAATTTCAGGTCGGGTCTCGTACAGGTCAAACCTTACCCCGGATCGAAAAAGTCAAAACATGGAAAGTGTTCAGAATTATCAGATTAGGTTAGAAAGGAGTTTTCGGAAGAGTTTCGGGTTGTAAAAACGCAAAAACGGTTGAAGTGCGACGATTTCTGATTCTAAAAAGT
Organism: Apium graveolens; assembly: GCF_009905375.1. Lineage (NCBI taxonomy): Eukaryota > Viridiplantae > Streptophyta > Magnoliopsida > Apiales > Apiaceae > Apium > Apium graveolens. The sequence continues at coordinate 279,410,344 of NC_133648.1, forward strand.
AATTTTATAATTACACAAAAATAATCATTATCAATTCTATAAATCCTTATAAAATCATATAATGATCCAAAAATTACCAGAAAAATACCAAAATTATCTATATTTAATTCTGGATAATTAAAAATTAAGATATCTAATTTTTATCAGAAATAAACATCCAAATATTATTATCCATAATCAAATAATTCACCAAAATTCACATAAAAATCACATAGTAATTATTTATTGATAAAAATAATTACATAATATTTCCCAGACATTACACTAGGGTTCTTATACAAATTTAGGGGTTTTCAATATATTGATTGTTTACTTATTTTGATGATTTGTATAGTTTTATAACGTTGTTTATAATCGATTCGTGTATATAATTGATGTATTGAGTTCCCAGAATTGTTAAGCCTATGGGTTTGATTAAGCTTCGTTTTTGCATATAATACGTCGAATTTTGTTGAGTATTTTGGAAAATTGAATTCTCGCCGGAAAACGGTCGAGTTCTTGGTTGTTTTGATCGGAATTAGATTTCGATTTGGCGTTGTTAGTTGTTTTTCAGATGGTTGTGTTGCTGGAATGTTTTCGAATGAATTTGATGTAAAAACTAACAACGCCGATTTCTGGGCTTATTCCCAGTTTCCGGCCGAGTTCGTCAGAACTCCGGTCACCGCCCCTCCCCTTCCACCCTTTGATCCGTTTTTACAGAGAAGAAAACTTAGAAACTTGTTTCTGTGAATTTCTTTTTAAAATATAATTCAAAAATTGTATTTTTTTTTATTTTCTAAAATTCATTTTTAATTCTGAAATTCATTTTTAATCATTTATAAATTCAAAAATAAATCTAAATTATTTAATTAATTACTTTTATTTAATAATTAATTATCTAATTAGTCAATTAATTTAAATATTAATTGATTAATTAATTAAATTAGTAATTAATTAATTTTAATTGATTATTTAATTGAATTTAATTATTTATTTTTGATTTAAAAATTCCAAAAAATAGTTTTGAGCTTTAAAATATTATTTTAAAGTCAGATTCGGGTATTTGAACCCTATTATTTAATTATAAAATGATTCGGAGTCCCGTTTTATTTCCGAAAAATGTTTAAAAAATCGTATTAAATACCTGGAAAATCATTTTAACCCCGAATCTTCTTTGAAAAATTATTTTAATTGAATATCTTGCATGTTATATACTACGTGCTATCTGATTGATGTGTTATATGCCTATGTGTTTATTGTTGGACTGTTTTAACCATAACTTTTAACCGTAAAACGGATTTGGGTGAAACGAAGGGTAGATAAAATCTTATGACGTTTATGTGACGATTAGATAATGTGAGATGAATATTGATAGATACTTATGATGCCTAGGAGAGTAAGCAAGGCGTAGAAAAGGGAAGCAGGTGATCAGAAATTGAAATCGATGTGTAGAAAATAAAGCAAGTAATCAGTGAATAGAGGCAAGGCATAGAAAAGTAACCAAGTGGTTATCGAGTAGGATTATTAGACAAGTACAAGAGAAGTTGGAATCATTTGTGATAAAGCAAGTACTTCTAAACCTTTCTCGAGATATAGTGCAAATATTTCTAAATTCTCTCGTGACATATTGTTAAGTATTAAAAATAGCTCTGTTTTATACTGTAAGTATTTTGAATCATTTTTTAACCTCAGTTATCATTATTATGACTTGTTGAGCTAGTTAACTCACTCTTGCGAATCTTTTTATGTATTCTACAGTTAAAAAGGATAAGGTTGATTGCGAGGTTCCTCAGTCCAAAATACGAGCTAGGATTCCAGATTGAGTTGGATCGAGCTAGCAGGAGCTTTATATGGCAGTGTGATAGTAAGATTGTAAGAATAATTTCATTATCAGTTGTAAGTTAAATTAGTTGGGATTTGGTATGTTGTAATAAAAGTTAAAGTTGTGGCTTGTTTTCATACTTTAACCTGTTGCGATCCGTGGTTATGTAAAGCAGGGTTATTGCAAATAATATTTCTTAAATAAGTTTATATATTATGTATGTGTTGTGGACCCCAAACTTCTGACCCGGGTTTGGAGGGCGCCACAGGTAACTCACATATGACCGAAATGTTTTTGATTCTTGGATCTTCCTTGTTAATATCCAATACATAAGCTAGATAAGATTTACATCCTTGACGTAGTAATCGCTTAGTCTGTAACATCGTAAGAAATTTCTTCTTCTGTTTCTCACCCTTAAATATTAACGTTGCATTGTCCGCAGTTCGTAAATTCACTTTCTTATCCTCATAATTAATTTGAGCATTGTGATCGGAAATATCACATTCTAGACACACCTGATTCACGGGAACTTGGTCATCGTTTGTTAACTTTATAATTAATGTTTCGCCCAAACATTGAACTTAACAACATAACTTATCAACAAATTCTTCAGAAATAAATGATCTTGTAGCTCTAGAATTAATCAATACTTTTGCATTTACGAAGTTCACCGAAAGCGTACCAACAACTACACTCGGATTATGTACGGCCTCCTTCATTGTTATGTTGAAAGTCCTTGCCTAATACTGATTCTATTGTGGTGCCATAATCCTCAGAACACTTACTGCCATAGCTGCTACTCTATAATCCTTGGAAATATGTCATTTCCTTCTATATTTGAAATAAGTAATATGACACTAACTGGAATAGTGTCCTTTCTGATTACATCGGAAGCATGTAACATTCGGCATATTGTAAACTTTCGTATATTTTCGATCACATGTCTTGCAGTCTGGCTATGATGGTCTTTCTAATCTTAGCTAGTTCGGAACATGGAAACGGTTACCTGTCCTTTAATTTCCTTAGTCTGGCCTTCTAAAATCCATATTTAGACGGGCCTGGAATCCCGACTTCCTGTTGAAAAGATTCTGTAAATTCCCCTGTCCCTTTTCCTTTTGGGACATCTCACTTTCTCCTTCGATAATCATGATAATCTAAACTACGGCCGTGTATATTGTCAACTCAAACACTGCTACTCCACTACGGATCCATGACTTCAATCCTTGTTGAAATCATTTAGCTCGCTTTTCTTCGGTATTCACTTGCTCTGGAACAAATCTAGCCAATTTCATAAATTTGGCTTCATACTCGGTCACTGACATATTCCCTTGTTTGAATTCCAAAAACTTTATTTTCATTTGATTCTTCATGTATTGGGGAAAGTACTTTTCCAGAAATAATTCGGTGAACCTATCCCATGTCACAATATTCGTACCCTCTAAAGTCTTCTTCGATTTTCACCAATAGTTGGCTTCCCCTTTCAGAAGATAACTGGTAAAATAAGTCCTCCGATCTGCCTCAACCTTTACTAGTGCAAAAACTTTCTCCATCTCTTTCAGCATTTCCTAGCTTTGGTAGGATCTGTCGAACCTTCAAATTTTGGTGGTTTCACTGACGGGAATTGTTTAAAAGTAATAATAGGCACGACTAGTGGTACTTGTGGTACAATGTGAGGTGGCTGTTACAACATCTGTTGTTGAAATTGTTATTGCTGTTGTTGCATCTGTTGTTGCATTTAGGTGCCATTGTTCTAGTAATAAGACATGCAATTTATTTAATAATCCATTAAACAGTTGAAAATAAATAAAGAAACAATTTATATTTTATTGGAACAGAAAATTTAAACAAATCAAACTCTTTTTTTATAGCTCTGTTCCACATAACGGCATTATCAAATAATTTGCTTGTCTTTTCACAAGTAAAACATAATAAAAAAATATGAACAAGGCCACAAGATAATTAAAAAAATGTAAATACTTTAAAGAATGAAGTTTAAATGAATAAAAGAAAAGAGGTTGAAAAAGGTTTATTTTATATAACAACACCAGCGTCAGGTGTGAGTGCTTGCTATAAAAGTTTGTCATATATAACTGTCGAATACAATCCAAAATGGTGAGATAGACATACCTAATATCACTACTACTATACCTTTTATAGCAAGCACTCACAAAAGATAATCCTTCCTCTAAATACATATGTCAGATATTATACAACCATGTGTCACTGTCTAACCCGGTCTCAAAAGCCTGGTGGAACCCGATCCACCTCCTAACGAAGCATCTCCAACACAGAATGAACAAGTCTAATGGCCCGGTGAAACTCCGCATAAGTGTGTCTACCCTCATAAATCAACTTCCCCAACTCTCGGGAAGCTCTATAATATGTATGCATGAGTCTCTCCCTCAAAAGATAATCTGGTTGTAGCGCTTCTAATGGACCTTCCTCTCGTTGCTCAAACACACCAAGTATCTAACGACACTGTGCTCTCCAATACTGCATGTCCTCTCACATGCTGACAAACTCATGGTACGAAACTGTACAAGGCTCTCCAACCTCTCCTACCGATCCTCTAGAAGGTACAATCTCAATATCAGCAACCTCCTTTTGTATAACATCTGGTGCTGGATCTATCGGGGCTACCGGCTGGTCCACCTCATGATCCCCTATGTACTCTATCGGTGGTATCTAGAAAATATCAAGAACAGGGGCATATACGGCCAAAGCGACTAGAGCTAATGCTGGCTCAAACTATGGCTCAATATCCTGTGGATGATGATACTCTGGTGGAAATGGTGGTGGCAACAGGAGCTCAAAGTACTGCAGGTAATCCACTGGATCAGGTAAATACATCGAATTAGGTAACTGTGTTGGTGGTGGTGATATCTGCATTGGTAATGGTGCTAGTATGGCCTCCTCTCTCCGCCTCCTCTCTGAAGTAGTCTCCATCTAACAAAACAATCATGACACAAGAAAAGGTCAACTTTCCAATCCTAGAACTTACAAATTCCTAACATATATCCTAACACAACTCTGATGCCAAACTGTAACGCTCTCCAAATTCGGGGTCTAGATCCGAGGGTTACTTGCCAACTACCAACACAAATCAACCTTTATAATTATTATATAAACATATGTCTAACCCTTTCATACTACTACTCAGGATCTTTAAGGTTAAGGTATGAAAACAAGAACAAAACACTACCTTTATTACATTTCCAAATTCAAAATCTCACAGAACTCTCTTTATTACAAACCAACTTACTAAACATGTTTTAAAACTAAATTCATTTTATTCAAACAAACTCTACATCTATCTACACTACACCTTCTCAGGAAGTTCAAAGCTCTCCTCTTGAATCAGGATTAGCACTCTTGGTGCCAGAGGGTCCCACATTTTGACTCGCTTCTTTACAACTCGACTGCGGATGGGTTTCATTCCCTGATTTTACAGAAAAAATAGTGAGTAACAACAAAAGGGTATGCCATATTTGCTGAGCAAGTCCACAATATATATATAGTACCATAAGAACATCAAATGAATCTGACATGAATAGGTAATCAGATTCTATACGTATTTATGTATTTCCATAATGAAATATGAAGGCTATTCTCGGCAATTACCAGTAAACTAGACTGGACACAAATGATCATAGTACTGTAACCTGCTGATCAGTCCGATACAGTACGGATCTATGCCATTCACATAGAACCACATCATAACAAGGTACACTGGCTCATTTCTGGCCTCCGTAATTAATTCAAGGGTCAAGTTTATCCCTGGTTCTAATCGTAACCATCCAGTCCATAGGATAAACATCCAGAACAATCGGTATGCTTCGATGATATCTCAACATTAAGATATACATCAGAATATAGATGTTGTATAATATATTGGAATATAAATAGAGTATTCAATGTATCAAGAGTAATCGGAAATCAAAATAATATTATGATCAAAAGAACAATAATTGTGTATCATTGTATGTGAATAGGAACTATCAATATTCATTGAGTGAAGAATTTGAATAAGATAAAGCAATTTACTATTCTAGATTTAGAATAGGGATAAAACTTGTCTTGTATGTGATCTACCTCAAGTCTATCATGTTGTGCAAGACATGCCTGTACCTTAACAAGACTAAGACAATTTGTCAACCCTAAGTAAGTTGTATTGTTATCTTAATTTATATTTTGTACTTGTAATACTTAAAGTCTGTAAAAATATCAAAGGAGTAGACTGGAGTCTTTTTCTATAAACAGTGTTAAGCCTAAGAATTCTATCTGGAAGAAGATCAAGAAAATCATGCCTCAGAAGAATTATGAAGAAGCTTGGAGTTGAATAAATTTATTTTAGGAAAAATACTCTAAGTCAAGATCTCTACAAGTCACATATTTAGTGTTATAGAGAAGTCATTCGAGAACTCTAAAATGGCTTATCGAGAAGTCAGGAAAGGTACTAGAGAACTCATAGAGATATCGACAAGCCTACTTGAAGACATGAAGATTGGAGATATCGACAAGTCATTTCTTCACTAGAGAACTCAGAGTTATCGAAAAGTCTACATTCATTAGAGAACTCTGAGTTATCGATAAGTCAAAGTCCACTAGAGAACTCAGAGATATCGATAAGTCAAAATTCACTACAGAACTCTAAGTTGTCCACAAGTCAAAGTGAAGACATGAAGCTGAGAGATCTCGACAAGTCAAAGTCTCATTCGAGAACTCAGAGACCTCTACAAGTCAAATTTACTATAGAGTATTAGAGATCTTGATAAGCCACTATACTTATCGAGATGTCAAGTTCTATATAGACCAAATGGAGATCTTGAGGTAAAATTTCAATGTACAAAATTGCAGATCAGGTCAATATCCAAGATATACAATCAACAAACAATCCAACCAGCTGGATTAACAAGTCTACAAAAAGCAGCTTGAAGGATGTGCAAGATCAATGGTGAAGATTAAGTGATAAAGGAAGATCAAGATAATCACAGGATGCTAACGATATGTTAAGCCAGAAATAGAAGATTCACTCTAAAATGGAAATGACAAGTGACAGTTTAGTAAAGGTTAATAGCATGTCTTATTGTACACTATGTAAACAAGTAGTTAACTGAGTTATAATGTTAACACTGGTCTTTTGTCAGTTGTAACAATTTATAAATAAAATCTTGTAACTTCTCAAGAAGAAGCTAAGCTCTTTATCAACAAAGATCCTAGAAATTTTGTAGCAAAACATTCTTAATATTTAATATAAAATTAAGTGAGTGTAATAACCCCAATTTTTGGAAATTTTTGAAACCCTTATGAATAGTGTTTTTGCTGAATGAGAAAACTTTTCATGCCACACTATGTAGGGGTTCTGTTATGGATATTCTGAGATTTTATTAGTACTTTATAAGGGATATAAGTGTATGTAAAGATCGTCAGAATCCAATTCCGAACACTTTGATTTTTCCCGGAAATCCACTAGATACGGAAAGAATTGAGTATAAGGTAACAGGATAAAAAGGATTTAAATTAAAGGATTATAAGAGAGGATCATAAAAGGAATATAATATATTGAGAAGGTTAAGGGAACCTAAGTAATAAGATCCCGGGTATGATCCCTCAAATGATAAACGAAAACGAAAGTTAAGCGAACCGTATAACAGATCACGGTCATTAGGCAAACAATTAGAAGCTAATCAAAGGGATTAGTGGGGGATGATGTCATCCAACCAATGAGAAGAGGACAAAGAGGGGAGGATGACATCACATGATGACATAAGCATGACATAGGGAGGAAGGAGATGTGGTTGGTTTATAACCACACAAAGACAAGGTTATTAAGGTAAATAACCAAAAACAAAACAAATCAATAATCAACCAACCAAGCCAAACATTACATTTTCACCAAAAAACACAAACTTTTCATTTCCTTCTTCCTAGCTCTCGGCTTTTGCCATTTTCAAAGGAAAGAAAAATCCAAAACCAAGATCCAAGCTTTGTTAAATCATGAGGTAATTATCTAAGGTTCATTATACATAGATATAGCTAACCCATGAGTTTAAGCTTTTATTTCCTTCACAATCTCTTCCAATAAATCATGGAAGAAGATGGTGAATAGTGTTTTTCAAGAACTAAAATTTTTGTTCTTGAAGTTTTGTTTAGTTTAAGCTTGGATAAGGACTTTAAGGGTGATTCCAAGCCATTCTCTTGATTCTCCACTCTCCAAGGAAGGTATAAACTCCAAACCCTCGCTTTAGTTTTGAGTAATTAGGAATGAATATGATTGATATAGTATATGTGAAGCATGATGCTTGATTGTGTAAAGTTTGGTTGAGTTTGTAGAGCTTAGTTGGTTTTGTGGTATTTTTGGGTTGTAAATCTTGATAATTAGTTAAGGAACCTAAGTAAAGCTTTTAGTTCATGTGGGGAATAAGTATAAATTGTTAATGTTATTCCTAGAGGACTAACAATGAGATTTACAGAAGGGGGGGTTGAATGTAAATCTCAAAACTTTTTCAAGTTTTGAGAAGTTTATTAAAGCAGTGTGTTCTAGATGAACAAGTGTATGAATTGCTTTGAGCTAATGCAGACAGATATATATTCAAACACAAAATGTAAAGAACACAACAAACTTTAAAAACTTTTCTGGTGGATTTGTTGTTCCACCAGAGATGGTATATTAGAAAATCTGTGTTCAACAATGTTGATCACAGCTGCATCCTAGTACAAACTAGATGAATTTTCTCTCAAGATATTTCTTAACAGCTCTGGAAAAAATCTCTCTCTAATTACTAGCTTCTTCTTGGTTTATATATATTACCAAGTGTACAAGTGAAAAACAATATAAAATTACAATAGTAAAATAAGTTCTTCACTTGCTTCTTTTCCTGTTCACTCAAGTACTTTGTTGACTATTGCAACTTTGTACTAAAGAAGAACGGCTGCTTTTTCTGTTGATCCTGAAATTCGGCTACCACATCTCAGGTTTTCTCTGTCAACCCACGTGCCTCTGTTTGTAGGTACAACTACCACTTATCAACGGCTAATTAGCAGAACATCCGTTGAAGCTTTCATCCGTTGATGACTTCATCCGTTGAAGGATGTTATCCGTTGAAGCTTTCATCCGTTGATGCTCTCATCCGTTGAAGGATGTTATCCGTTGAAGCTTTAGAGACATCCGTTGAAGCTTAGCTTCTCATCCGTTGAAGGTCTTTAAGTCATCCGTTGATACCACTTCATTTATACAAAATTACAAGGCATGAAATATTTACAATTGGCCTTCCTATCTGCATATCATCTAGTAGTCAACATGACTCATAGTTTCTCTCAACTTCTAAGAATTACAATTTTAAATACAGAGACTGAAATATGCTACAATACTAGACTTATTTCTAAGTAAAGCTACACCATTAACGGATAGCCAAAGTGGTCTTATCCGTTGAGGCTACAGACACTAAATTTCTACTTAAGTGTTTTGTTAAATATATCATCAAACTAATGCACATATATTCCTAACAATCTCCCCCTATTTATGTCTATAAGAACTGTAGGCATAAATTCAGGGTTAACTTGATGATAACAAAACACTTAACAAATATTTGAATTGAAACTAAGTAGAAATATAAAAAGTGCTGCAAAAGTGTATGTACTAGGAGGTAATTGAAGAATTACAGTATTTCCAAGGGTGCTCCTCTAGCCTGAGCAAATCATCATTTTCTTCTTTGTTCCCTGGTTTTCTTTCCTAGCCCTTTGTCATTTTCCTCAATTTGGAGTTGGAGTTGTCTGAAGAATTCAGCTTCATCTTCATCACTGATATCCAACTTAGATTGCATTTCCTTGAGAGTTTCATTGCTGGCAATCTTGAGTTGGTCTTCAAGTCTGAAAAATCTTCTGACTCCTTTGTCATCTCTAAATTCCATCAACCAATGAGGTGATTTGTGAATTTTAGTTCCCCTTTCTTGTATGAGTAAGGTTCTGGGCAAAGCATTTGGTTCCCTCCAAGTCTTCCTTATGTTGGCAATCTTGTTGAGAATTTCAGTCTTGGCTGTTCTGGTAAAGCCAGAATCCTTTTTGATGGCTGAAAAGACTCTGATCAAGGTAGAGTAGCCTTCATTTAGAATCCTGTAGAGAGGCCATGTTCTTTCCCCAGCTCCCTTATATCTGAAAACCAATCTCTCTGGTAGCTGTCTGTAGGCAGCTATTCCCCTTACTTCCTCCAGCTCATCCAGATAGAGATTAATGTCTGAAGCTTCTTTTATGTCACAGATGTGAACATAATCATCTTTAGAAATGGGTGGCTTAGGGTTAGGTTTTTGTTTTTGAGTGAATTTCTTAGAGGTTAGGGGAGGTGTAGATTTAGATTTTCTTTTCTGTTTCTTTGGTAGTGGTATATTGGTTACAAAGGTAGGCAATGTGATGTTGTCCCAATCAATAGGTTCCTCTTTTGGAATGATTGGTTCACCATGGATATTTATAGAGGGATCAGCAACAAAAGGTTCAGGTATGGAAGGTAGTGGTTTAGATATAGATTTGGTATCTTCAGGGTTATCTTCACTCCTTCTGTGTGCCTTGGCCTTTCTTCTGTTTCCCTTCTGCCATTCCTCTCTTTCCTCCATATTTTCACCAAATATGCTCCCAAGAACCTCATCTAAGTTAGCAATCTTTTCTTCACCCCTGACTTCAATTCCTTTCATTTCTTCAACTTGGCTTGACTTTAGCTGTTTTTCAAGCTTTGTTTGTGCTCTTTTGTCAGCCTTGAGTTTTACAGCTTCTTTCTTCAACCTTCTGGTTTCTTCCCTTTTAGCCTTTAGAAATTTGGGATGTCCTTGCATCACACAGATACTCTTTCCCTCTCTATAGATAAAGGCCATGTTCATTCTCTCACCCTTGTCCTTGGTCTCCTTCTTCTTTATGATGCTTGCACTTAGAACTTTGTCTCCATCAGGTTTTGGAAGAGGAAAGTCTACTTCCTTTATCTGAGCAAAGTCTAGGGGATTCTTTGTGGAGTCCATACTGGATCTAGTGTTAGGCTTTAGAACCATAGGTTTTAAATTCTTGAAAGAAGTCTCTCCAACCTTATTTCTCCCTACTGGCTTGAGCTCCATGTTGATTGGTTCAATCTTTGTGCTAAATTTCACAGATGTTGATTTATTTTGTGTAGAACCAAACACCAATTGTAACCTTTCATCAATTTTCCTCCATTGTTCTTTCATTTGTATTTCAGCTGCTGCTAGCTGAATCAAATCAATTCCATCAGGTTTTCCCTTGATTTGAATGATTGGAGAGGTAGTGATGGCAGGAACTAGCACTTTAGATATCTGAATCTTTGTAGAGGGCTCTCCTTCCCCTTCCCTTTTATTCTCCCCCTTTTTGTTATCATCAAGGAGAGGGGTCAAGCCTTGTGCTTTTGCCAGCTGCATTAGGAGATTGGTTTGAGATTGTTGGTTGAGAAGAAGGGTGGCCACAGAGTCTTCAATTCCTTGAACTCTGTCTTCCAACTTGGCCAGCCTTTGTTCAGTAACTGATTCCTTTTTCAATCTCGAAACCAAGTCCTGCAAAGTACCATAGGGCATGACTGAATCCAATTTTTCTGAAGTGAAGGATTTCAAGTCAGCAATATCTTTCCTGAGATCATCTAGACTCATATTTTGCTTTACTTTCTGCAACTTCATGAGATGCAGTGAGTCCAGGTGAGCTTGGAGGATAGCCTTGATATTTGCATTTGAAGTGTTCTGAATGGCCTGTTGAATAGTGATGATTTGTTTGACCAAGTGGACATTGAATTCACCTGTTCTATGCTCCTTAGTCAGGGCCCATTCAGGTAGATTAGGAATGGAACTAGGGTCTTCATCTCCCCCTATGTTCATGCTTCCATCAGAAGAAATAGAGTCATCATCATCAGAATTTACTCCAAATTCCTCAGATGGCTCACCAGCTGTAGAAGGCATCCTGTAAATAGCAGCTTTATCCCTTTGAAGAGATTCTGTTGTGTGCACTAGATGTAGTGTCCTTTCTGCCTCCTCATTGCCCTGAGCAGCCAACATTTGATAGGCTGTCACAGGATGAGTAAAAGTGTCAGCATCCAAGGAAATGTTATCAATTACAGCTTTGTAATGTTGCTGAAATTGTCTTTCCTTTTCAGCATCATCCACAATCATTGACTCATGAGCAATGGCTGGTTTCACCCTTGTATCAACTGTACCTGCTTTTCTCTCTTTTTTTCTATGTTCTTGCATCAGGGGCTCCCCCTGGCTCACACATCTCACTCCCTCACCTTCACCTTCTAAGGTGGTACTCCACTCACTGACTTTTGCCATGCTGGAAGAAATAGCATGCATTTTTGTGCTCTCAATCTCTCCTTTTGCCTGGGAGCAACCCAGCCTCTCACTCAAATTTTCACTCCCTGCCCTCAATCCTAAAAGTGATTGCACAGTATTCATGTCTTCTACACTTGGAATCATTTCAGTTATTTGTGTAGAGACTATCAACGGATGTGGAATATCCGTTGAAGTTGAAACTGTTGTTATCAACGGATAACTGCTGTTAAGCTTATCCGTTGAAGAGCAACCACTTGTCAACGGATGAGTGATATCCGTTGAAGAAGGAAAAGAAGATGAAATTGAAAGTGATATAACTGTTGAATCTGTATAGATTGATTTGATATGTGTTGATACAGATCCTTCAATTATATCTGAAAGAATTTGCGGGTGATCCAACAAATCATCTAAAAGATGATGATCACCTGTATTTGAGTGGGGCTCCTCCCTGAGTTGTAAAGAGGGAGAATCAGGAATTGATGGGAATAACATATCCACATCCAGAGATGGTGAAGAAGTATTTGGTGATTGATGTGTAGTTATTGTGAGAGAATGGGGCTGTGACTCCACATTTATTGGAGTCACATCAAACTGAGTTTGAGAAGGCACAGAGACAGATGGATGTATCTGTGCAGTGTGTGCACCCTGTGTAGAAGATTGGGTTCTAGCCTTCTTTCTTCTAATAAAAGCTTTTGTAGGTGAGTGTTTGGCTTTAGTGTCCCTCCCTCTTTTGTTCTGTGTTCCTGGTTGGGAACTCTTTTCAATAGTAACATCCTTTTGGGAGGATGCTACTAGGGATGTGCTAGAAACCTTTTCAACCACCACAGCTTTTTGAGAAACTGGGGCTTGGCTAGCTTGGGAAGCACTCAACTCTCCTTCCTTATCCTGGGGGTTTCTTTGATGTTCACCCCTCCCCTCACCACTCACACCCTGATCACTTCCCTCAGGGTTAATGGTTGTTGTTACAACTGTTGTCTTTTGAGAAACAACAGAGGTGGTTTTCTTTGTCTTGGATTTTGAAAGTTTAGATTTGGTGACCTTGGTAGAAATCTGTTGGGGCATTGACACAGATTTCATGGCCACACTAGAAGATAAAGAAATAGAGGGGTTGGAAGAAGTAGGAGTTGTAGAAGCAATTACCTCACCTACCTGGGGTGCATTCATGATTGGTAAATATACCAATTGCACACTGCTGTTGAGATCCATTCTCAATAAGTCTGCAAGAACTCTTTTCTCTTGTGCCCAGCACTTGAGTTTATTATTCTCATTGATAATGACTAAACCTTCAGCAACATGGTTAGCCAATAACATAAAGAATCTAGCATAATAGATGTTATTAGGTCTATTAGCTTTGTTACCTAATCTAGTACCTAATTCTAGCATCACATAGTTGCTAAAGTTAAAGTACCTATCAGAAACAAGCATATAGAACATATTAACAAGAGATGAAGTTATGGCATCAAAATTACTAATTTTCCCAGAGAAAACCTTTATGAAGGCATCCCCAAGAAAACTCCATTCTTTCCTAAGGCCTTTTCGTCTAATACCCCCTAAATTAGCAGAGTTAAGAGAGTAACCTATGGAATCTAACATGCTGGATACATCACTATCAGTGTGTGGTGTCATGGCATTGTTCTCAGGTAATTTAAAACATGCTTGTAAGTCATCACAGTTAATACAGTGATTTTTACCTTTGAGAGTGAAGGAGATAGTCATATCCATGGAGTTGAACTCAGCAGTTGTCCAAATCTCCTCAACTACTTCACAGAAAATCGTTGGGGCTTCCAGCATTGCATAGCTAAGTTTACAGTTTTTGATGAAGTCCATCATTTTGTGATAATCTGAGTGGGCTTCATTCTTTTCTACCAGAGCTATGAAATTGTTCTTCTCGTAGATGAACCCAGATTGAGACATAATCTTCACGACTGGTGCCATTGTTGTGAGTAGAAATTGCAGAGAATAACTTGAAGGTTTTGCAGAGAGAAAATGGTAAATGCTTGAAATTCTAAGAAAGCGTAAAGTAATAATGAACAATCAGAAGGGCTTATATGCTTTCAAAGAAAAAGAAATAAATAAAGGATTAATCAATAAATAGGTGTTAGTGAATTTCAGCCGTTTAAGAATAAACTGTAAGTATTCTAATAACTACCTTTAAAACCAATACATACAGATGTATGTATGGTATCAACGGTTAAGAAAATAGAATCAACGGCTGTGAAACACCTCAAACGTCTGATGTGACATTTCAACGGATAATGTAAATTGTCATCCGTTGAAAGGTACTTCAGCTTTATCCGTTGACGGATAAAAGTTCCAGAGATATACTTGTCTTTCAACGGATAATGAATATCCGTTGATAGAGCAATTTTGACTTTCAACGGATAGGGAACATCCGTTGATGGAATAAACTTTGTTAAAAGTCAAATTTGTTCTAGCAACTAATATATTTCAGGCTTCACATCAAATTGCAAAGAAGACATGAATTTTAAGAGTAATTTAGCATACCTAGCTCACTTACCAATCTTGTGAATGTTGATTCATCAAGTGGCTTGGTAAATATGTCAGCAATTTGTTGTTCACTTGGAACAAAATGTAGTTCCACTGTACCATTCATGACATGCTCCCTGATGAAGTGGTACTTAATATCAATGTGCTTGGTCCTTGAGTGCTGCACAGGATTCTCTGTTATGGCTATGGCACTTGTGTTGTCACAAAAGATAGGTATTCTATCAACATGAAGTCCATAATCAAGGAGTTGATTCCTCATCCATAACATTTGAGAACAGCAACTTCCAGCAGCAATGTATTCAGCCTCAGCTGTAGAAGTAGAGACTGAATTTTGCTTTTTGCTAAACCATGATACAAGCTTGTTTCCCAGGAATTGGCAGGAGCCTGTTGTACTTTTCCTGTCTATTTTGCAACTTGCATAGTCTGCATCTGAATAACCAATTAGATCAAAGCCAGATTCTCTAGGATACCAAATTCCTAAATTTGGTGTACCCTTGAGATATCTGAAAATTCTCTTGATAGCAATTAAGTGAGACTCCCTAGGATCAGCTTGAAATCTAGCACACAGACATGTAGCAAACATTATATCTGGTCTGCTAGCAGTTAAATATAAAAGTGAACCAACCATGCCTCTATAACTTGTAATGTCCACAGACCTTTCAGTCTTATTTAATTCAAGTTTGGTGGCAGTGGCCATGGGAGTTTTTGTAGATGAACATTCCATTAAGTCAAACTTCTTTAAAAGATCATGAATATATTTAGTTTGACTAATGAAAATTCCATTACTAACTTGTTTAATTTGTAAACCAAGAAAATAGGTTAGTTCTCCCATTAGGCTCATTTCATAATTACTTTGCATTAGCTTAGCAAACTTTTTACAAAGTTTATTATCTTTAGAACCAAATATTATGTCATCTACATAAATTTGAACAAGTATACTAGAGCCATTAACATTTCTAAAGAAGAGAGTTTTATCAACAGTACCTCTAGTGAAGTGATTCTCCAAAAGAAATTTTGATAATGTTTCATACCAGGCTCTAGGTGCTTGCTTCAGTCCATAGAGTGCTTTCAACAGATAATACACATAGTCTGGAAAATTTGGATCTTCAAATCCTGGAGGTTGACTTACATAGACTTCTTCCTCTAATTTCCCATTTAGAAATGCACTCTTGACATCCATTTGATAGACTTTGAAATTGGCATGGGCTGCATAGGCTAGAAAGATTCTGATAGCTTCAAGTCTTGCAACAGGAGCATATGTCTCATCAAAATCTATTCCCTCTTGCTGAGAATAGCCTGTAGCAACCAATCTGGCTTTATTCCTTATGATAATGCCATTTTCATCCATCTTATTTCTGAATACCCATTTTGTATCAATAGGACTCTTGTTCTTTGGTTTGGGTACCAGCTTCCAAACTTGGTTTCTCTCAAATTGGTTTAGCTCTTCCTGCATAGCTAATATCCAATCTGGATCCAATAAGGCTTCTTCCACTTTCTTAGGTTCCTCCTGAGATAGAAAACTACTATACAGACATTCATCTTGAGTAGCTCTTCTTGTTTGCACTTTAGATGATGCATCACCAATGATCAGTTCAAAGGGATGATTCTTGGTCCATTTCCTTTGAGGTGGAAGATGAGCTCTAGATGAGGTGATCTCAGTATTGTCATGATGTGAGATAGAGTTTTGATTAGTTGAAACTCCCCCTGAGTTGTTGGTCCTTTGCAGGGAACTTGGAGTTCCATCAATTAATGATGTAAATTGATTATCAGTTGATGAGCTATGATCAACGGATGCTTCATTAAGTACTTCAACGGATGATGCACAATGTCTTTCAACGGATGCAGAATTTTGTGCATTATCCAGGAGCAAATTTTGTATTCCTTTTGAAGTGTCGTCTCCATCAATCTCTTCTTCACTATCATCACAATATATTTCAATATTGTCAAATTTGAGTCTCTCATAATGTTCCTCATCTGTTAGTCCATTAATCTTTTTATCATCAAACACAACATGCACAGATTCCATAACAATGTTGGTTCTTAGATTGTAGACCCTATAAGATTTTCCAGCTGAATAACCAACAAATATTCCTTCATCAGCCTTTGCATCAAACTTCCCTTTATGGTCAGATTGATTCCTCAGTATAAAAAATTTACATCCAAAGACATGAAGAAAGTTTAGAGTTGGTTTTCTTTTCTTGAACAACTGATAAGGAGTCATGACTTTAGCTTGATTGATCAAAGAAATATTTTGAGTGAAACAGGCACAATTAACAGCTTCAGCCCAAAAATATGTTGGTAACTTTGATTCTTCAAGCATTGTTCTGGCAGCCTCAATTAAAGATCTGTTCTTTCTTTCAACTACCCCATTTTGCTGAGGTGTTCTTGGAGCTGAGAACTCATGCATGATTCCATTTTCTTCACAGAACAGCCTTAATGTCAAATTCTTGAACTCAGTTCCATTGTCACTCCTGATGTTTCTTACCTTCAAGTCAGGATGATTATTGACTTGCCTGATGTGATTGATAATGATTTCACTTGCTTCATCCTTTGATCCAAGAAAACAGACCCATGAGAACTTTGAGAAATCATCTACAATCACTAAGCAATATCTTTTTCTTGCTATTGACAATACATTGACTGGTCCAAACAAATCCATATGTAGCAGCTGTAATGGTTCATCAATTGTTGTTTCAAGCTTCTTCTGAAATGATGCTTTCCTTTGTTTGCCTTTCTGACAAACATCACACAGACCATCCCTTGAGAATTCAACAAGAGGAATTCCTCTTACTAAGTCCTTTTTGACTAGATCATTCATTGTCTTGAAATTCAAATGGGATAGCTTCTTGTGCCATAGCCAACTCTCAACTGAACTTGCTTTACTGAAGAGACAAGTAATAGATTCTGCATCTGTAGAGTTGAAGTCAGCTAAGTACACATTTCCTTTTCTAACTCCAGTTAGTACCACTTTGTTGTCTTTCTTACTAGTGACAACACAGGCTTCAGAATTGAAGGAAACTGTATTCCCTCTATCACATAGTTGACTGATACTCAGTAAGTTGTGCTTGAGACCATCAACTAATGCAACTTCTTCAATGATGACATTCCTTGTTGAAATCAAGCCATATCCCATAGTAAACCCTTTGCTGTCATCTCCAAAGGTTATGCTGGGGCCAGCTCTCTCTTTAAACTCTGTGAGCAGGGAGAAATCTCCAGTCATGTGTCTTGAACAGCCACTGTCCAAGTACCATAGATTTCTTCTATTTTCCTGCACACCACAAAATCAATCAATTTGATTTTGGTACCCAAGTTTCCTTGGGTCCATTCTTGTTAGCCTTTCTCCTAGACTTCATTCCTCCTGCATCTTTAGACTTAGGTGAGTTTGAGTCAACCTTGGTCTTAGATGTGGTTGGTTGAGGTGTAGGGTTAGTCACAACATTATCCAGCACATTTATAGAATTATTAGGCATGGATTGTGCATACATGTTATTCCACATTGGCATATTGTATGGCAATTGAGGCATACTGAATGCAGCAAGATAAGGATTGTTAAAATATGGCATGTTTGCAAAATGTGCATAAGGATTTTGTTGAGACATAACAGGCATAGCATGTAGAGGTAATACAGACATGTTAGGCATGGAAGAGGGTACAGTTATGGGAGATTTCTTAATAGATTTACAATTAGCAGATAGATGATTAACACTACTACAATGCACACAGCTTTTTCTAGGAGCATACTTATCAGGTGTGTAATTGTTATGTTTGTTAACTCCTACCTTCCCATTTCTGTTGGATTTCCTTTTGGATTCCTTTTTATCCTCAACCATCTTGAGCCTATTGTTTAACTGTTCTAAGGTCATGTGCCCTACATTCACCTTTCTGACATCTTTGGATGTGCTTGCTTCTTCTTTGACAAAGTTCTTTGAAGTTGAACTAAACTTTTTGTTGAGTTTCTTTAGATTTTCTCTTTTAGAAACATCTGCCTGTTTTAATTGAGGAACCTTCAACGGATGTTCCTTTTCTTCCTTCAACGGATAACTTTCATCATCCGTTGATTCCACATCCGTTGACAGTCCATCAATTAATTCCAGTTTCTTTTTATTTTTATCCCAGGCAGTTTCACAGAATGATTCAATTCCTTGGACTTTGGCAATTTGAGCACTTACATCCCTAGATGTTTTCCAGGCTTTAATCACCTCTTGCTCTTTCTTTAATTGATTGGAAAGTATTTCTACTTTCTTAACAGATTCAGCTAGTTCATTCTCAACAGATATACAATGCAATTTGGTTTTCTCTAGGTCAATCAACTTATTTTCTAACACAGTATTTCTATTGCTTAAAAACAGATTGTTCTCTTTGATCCTACTATTTTCTTTAGCAAGAGATTTACAAGACACACGCAAATGATACAATTCAGTAGACATGTCATTGAAAGCATCATTGCACTCTTCTTTAGTAAGCTGTGTTAAATCAGTAGTGATTACCTGATTGCTTGATGAACTAACTTCGTTTTCTTCAGAATCAGCCATGAGAGCAAGGTTGACATAATCCACATCTTCATCCTCTTCATCTCCATCAGCTGCCCAGTCCTTTTCTTGAGTAATGAAAGCCCTTTCCTTCTGTTTGAGTAGATCAAAATATTTCTTTTTGTAATCTACTTGTTCAAATTTCTTCTTTTCAGAGGTTGGCTTTCTGCACTCACTTGCAAAGTGTCCACTTATACCACAATTAAAACACTTGAACTTGGATTTGTCCACCATGTTCTTATAGGGTTTAGTGGCTCTAGTGTTTTTCCTGAACTTCATCTTTGCAAATCTCCTGGACAGAAATGCAAGATGCTCATCAATACCATCAGAGTCATCTTGACTGGAGTTGTCTTCATTTTCAGCAACTTGCCCTTTACCCTTGTCTAATTCTGGATTTCTTACACCATCTTTGGAGCTTGATTAGATCTCACAGTTTCTTTTCTGCATTCTTTCTCATTTTCAGCTACCAATGCAACTGAACCTCCTTTCTTTCTCCCCCTCTCCAATACCTCATCCTGTTCCAACTCTAGTTCATAAGTCTTCAAGATTCCATATAATCTTTCAAGAGTAAAGTCCTTATAATCCTGAGAGTTTCTTAAGGAAACAGTCATGGGTTTCCATTCCTTTGGTAAGGATCTCAAAAATTTAAGATTTGAATCCTTCACCTGGTACACTCTACCATACAGCTTCAGTCCATTCAACAGTTTTTGGAATCTATTGAATGTGTCATTTAAAGATTCATTCTCTTCAAAATGAAAGTACTCATACTGTTGAATGAGAAGCTGCATTTTGTTCTCTTTTACTTGTTCTGTACCTTCACACAGCAGTTGAACTGTGTCCCAAACCTCTTTGGCAGTTGAACAATTTATCACATTATCAAACATATCCTTGTCAAGACCATTAAACAAAATGTTCATAGCCTTCTTATCCTTGTGGACTTCTTCTGTGTCTTCCATTGTCCATTCTGCTCTAGGTTTTGGAATGGATTGACCAACAGCAATTGTGGCCGTAGCAACTGTGGCTACTTTGTGGGGAATGTGAGGACCATTCTCAATGCAGTTTACATAACCTTCATCTTGGGAGAGTAGATGAAGGTGCATTTTCACCTTCCAGTGGTGATAACTGTCTTTGTCAAGAACTGGGATCTTTACTCCAATATCCTTCTTACTCATCTTTGTTAGATTCCAAGATCTTTAAACTCTTTGTGTGTCAAGAGCTTGCTCTGATACCAATTGTTATTCCTAGAGGACTAACAATGAGATTTACAGAAGGGGGGGTTGAATGTAAATCTCAAAACTTTTTCAAGTTTTGAGAAGTTTATTAAAGCAGTGTGTTCTAGATGAACAAGTGTATGAATTGCTTTGAGCTAATGCAGACAGATATATATTCAAACACAAAATGTAAAGAACACAACAAACTTTAAAAACTTTTCTGGTGGATTTGTTGTTCCACCAGAGATGGTATATTAGAAAATCTGTGTTCAACAATGTTGATCACAGCTGCATCCTAGTACAAACTAGATGAATTTTCTCTCAAGATATTTCTTAACAGCTCTGGAAAAAATCTCTCTCTAATTACTAGCTTCTTCTTGGTTTATATATATTACCAAGTGTACAAGTGAAAAACAATATAAAATTACAATAGTAAAATAAGTTCTTCACTTGCTTCTTTTCCTGTTCACTCAAGTACTTTGTTGACTATTGCAACTTTGTACTAAAGAAGAACGGCTGCTTTTTCTGTTGATCCTGAAATTCGGCTACCACATCTCAGGTTTTCTCTGTCAACCCACGTGCCTCTGTTTGTAGGTACAACTACCACTTATCAACGGCTAATTAGCAGAACATCCGTTGAAGCTTTCATCCGTTGATGACTTCATCCGTTGAAGGATGTTATCCGTTGAAGCTTTCATCCGTTGATGCTCTCATCCGTTGAAGGATGTTATCCGTTGAAGCTTTAGAGACATCCGTTGAAGCTTAGCTTCTCATCCGTTGAAGGTCTTTAAGTCATCCGTTGATACCACTTCATTTATACAAAATTACAAGGCATGAAATATTTACAATTGGCCTTCCTATCTGCATATCATCTAGTAGTCAACATGACTCATAGTTTCTCTCAACTTCTAAGAATTACAATTTTAAATACAGAGACTGAAATATGCTACAATACTAGACTTATTTCTAAGTAAAGCTACACCATCAACGGATAGCCAAAGTGGTCTTATCCGTTGAGGCTACAGACACTAAATTTCTACTTAAGTGTTTTGTTAAACATATCATCAAACTAATGCACATATATTCCTAACAGTTAATGTGGAGTTGTTGGGGCTGTTATGATGTAGGATGGATGGAGTTTTGATTGGGTTGTGAATTTGGATTGACTGGTGGTTGTTTTGGAATGGTTTAAATTTGGGAAATCGCGTAAACATAGCCGTCGTAATGCCCGATTTACCGTAGACTGTTTTTGTTCTTAACATCAGAACCCTTGAACTCACTGCTAGGTTTTGACCATTGCCATGTTTAGATAGTTCATGTTACGAGCTTCGTTTTGATATGTGGTTCGTTTGATTCCGATGAACGGTTTAGGAGAAACGGCCGTTTTAAGTAACGACATTTCGCGAACGAACCCTTACCCCTCGCCTTACTTTGAAACATAGGTTAAAGACCTTAAAGGACTAATTGAACTATGAAACATTTATGTAAGGTGTAATAGGCAGTTGGTAAGACACTCGCGAAGGAATCGCCTTAAAACCAATAATGGTTAAATTATTAAAAAATGGTGGAGCCGAGGGTACTCGAGTGACTTAAGAGAATCAGTAAGCGCAAAACGAGCGTTAGAGTCTGAGTTGGTTAGAGTATAGATTTACAAGTGACTTTGGTTTAATTCCAACTTACTTGTTGTTTATAGGTTACCAGACTCGTCCCGAGCCATTCGTAACCCCCAGTCGCTCAGGCAAGTTTTCTACCCGTTATACTGTTGTTGTGATGTATATATGTATATGCATTATCTTGTGATAGATGCATGTTGGTTAATTAGCAAATTTTGTGATATATTAAAGCATGCTGATATGGTATATATATGCATGCATGTTTCGTATTCTTTCCATATATATCTGTTGGTTCAGTTGATAATACCTATGCTAGAGAATAGCGGTAATTTGCATATACCCTTAGTATAGGGACCCAAAGGTGAAAACATTTTCTAAAACCGGGAGTCGAGGATCCCGAGTAGATTTTATATATATATTTATATATATATGGTTATAGTTTTCAAAACTATTAATCGAATAAGGTTTATTCGATAACTTGATTTTATTAATGAATATTATCTTGAATATTCATTCGAGGACTTATGACTCCTTTATATTATTTATTGAATATTACTTGGATATTCATTTGAAGATATATGACTCCCTTATTTTATTTAATGAATATTATTTATAATATTCATTCGAGGGCTTATGACTCAGCTTATTTATTTATTGAATATTATTTCGAATATTCATTCGAGGGCTTATGACTCAGCTTATTTATTTATTGAATATTATTTCGAATATTCATTCGAGGGCTTATGACTCAGCTTATTTATTTATTGAATATTGTTTCGAATATTCATTCGAGGGCTTATGACTCAGCTTATTTTATTTATTGAATATTATTTGAATATTCATTTGAGGATCTATGACTCCGATTATTTGCTGAGATATATTCTTTATTTTATTAAAGAATAAGGTGTCGATAATCAAACTCACTTTTGATTATTCAAATAAAGATAGTACTTTCGTATAGGTATATCTTTGGATATTTAATATTCATTTCAAGTATAAGTTTCAAAACTTCTACTTCAATTATTTTTATAAAGATTATTCTTTATGGAAATATTATTTAAATAATAATATTCAGATATTTTCTAATATATTGGGACTGAATTATTTTGTTAAATCAGCATCACTCCAAACATTCTTAAAAATGTTTTGCGAGTCTTCAAATTGATTTTTAAAAGTTAGAGCGGATCCCAAAACTCATTTTTATATTTAAGATCCTCCTTTCGAAGGGGATTTAAATACTCGCTCAAAACCTGAGGGATTCGGCTCTGTGGTGTGTTTTATATTCGCAACAAGGTTGCTGTTTTGTTAAATGAATTGATTACTTACCCAACACTCGGGAAGTAAAATTCTTGGAACAAGTTAATCCATTAACAGGCATCGCCTGGGAAATATCGGTGAGTTCTACTTTCCAACTAGATACGACTTCTTGGTGGAGCCGTATCAACAAGTTTCTACTTGGGGAAAGGGGGAACGAGCTTTACGTTTCAGAGTCATGGATTTCATCTGAACTAGGAGTGGCGTAAGTGGTCGAGTGGCGCCGGCCCAGCCTTATTATATTGGCCCAAATGGCCTGGAAGTTCCGCTAAGGTGGTCCATTCCTTAGGAGTTCAGTGTTCGGTTGACAAGTAAATCCGACAGGTTCTCCTCTACATGTAGAAAATGGTGGGGTTGCACTACTACGACTGATCATCGTAAGTGGTCTTCCTGGTGCGGCAAACTCCCGTAATGAGTTCATCATCCAATTGGATATTTCTGCAACACTACCCAAAGCACTTCGATAGAAAGGCTACGATTGGGCGATTGTTGAGTGTTGGCAGGGTCAAGTTTTCAAAATGATGTTTGCATCAAATGAAGTATCTCGTAACTTCATTTTATTTTGATGATATTTTAAAGATTTAATCTATTCAAATCTGGTCTTGTAGTCTCATCTACGTGATGAACTTTTGAAACTAATTATAACTTGAATGGTGGTAGTTCAAGTAGTATTTGGAAAAGATATAAGTATATTGGAGTATCTTGTAACTTCATCTTTTAAACTTATATCTAGTAAATCATTATCTTATGCATGACAAAGATTTTCAAAAAAACGTTGAGACAAGGTTAGATATATGAGATCACCTTGCAACGATATTTTTATACAGTTATACACTGGAACTCTGTGTGTATTATGCATGGAAGAGGACTTCCAATATTTTGAAAAGTATATATGTATATATATACTGAATATTTTGCGACTTCATCGCATTAAGATATCAACTTGGTTCATTTCTTTTGACCAAGACCTTCATGAGTACTATGAGAAGGCTCATATATTGTTAATCATTATACATATTATTTTAGTGGGCTTGCTGCTCACCCTTGCTTTCTTCTTTCATCACACAACATCAAATAGACAAGATGAACAGGACCAAGCTCCCAATTCGCGAGCGGATAGGAAACGTTCTACAGCTTCCTATAGGCATTGAAGTCGCTGTAGCTAAGATGGGAACTACCAATAGACTAGGCTTCAACTTTTGATGTACGAGATTTATGTATACTTATGAATTATAATAATGGCAAAGAAAATATAAATTTATTCAGAAAACCTTTTAAGGTGTATTGGCAGATAATTGTGGAATAAAATGACTTGTGATTATTTTTGGATGTTCATCTCTGAGACTATAACGTGTGGTGTGTGTGTTTATTGTGGGGTCACAGTACAGAGTAGTTGATTAATTATTAAGATTGGGTGTTATTAAGGGAAATGGAACTCGTGACAACCCGGATCCCTGACCCCGGATTTGGGGGTGTTACAGTGAGTTTTGAAGATCTGTGTTCTTTATTCTTGCAAGCTTAATTTCTGCATGAACACACTTTCATTACAAGATTTAATTTACTTTGTTCAACCATAAAATATTCAAGAAAAGCTTAAAACAGTAAAACACTTTCACCCCCCTATGTGTTATCCATTTCCTAACAAGTGGTATCAGAGCAAAATCTGAAAGTAAACAGATTCAAGATCTTGGAAGAATGAATACACAGAAAATTAGTAGCATCAAAATTCCTACCTTTGACAAAGCTAACTACATTATTTGGAAAAATAAAATGTTTTTGTTTATCAGGATGGACAATCCACTCTATATTTAGATTCTCAAAAAATGGGCCCTTCACTCCTATGGTTAGAGTTGAAGAATCAACAGATAGTGATATGGTCATTCCAGCTCATTATACTCCAAAAGATCCTTTTGAGTATTCTGAGCCTGAAAAGGAGAAAGTTACCCTGGATAGTGGCTTGCAATTGATATTGATTGAGTCACTTGACAATGTGATGTACAACAACATTGTCAACTTTGACACCACCAAGTAAATATGGGAAAAGATTAAAATACTCTGTGAGGGAACTGAGGAAGTTAGATCAAATCAAAGAAAGATATTGATTTCACAGTATGAGGGTTTCATGGCCAAGTCAAAGGAAAGTATAACATATGTGTTTGAAAGGTTCAACAAGCTGATAAATGACTTGCAGCTCCACGATAAATACTATGAAGCTGAAGAGGTGAACTTGAAGTTCTTGCTTACTCTCCCTGATCATTTGGAACAGAAAATCTCAGCAATCAGGAAAGGGAGAAACTTGAGCAGAATAACACTATAAGTTCTATATAGAATTCTCAAAACATATGAACTTGAAATGATTCAAAGGAAATTATTGAGATCTGGTCAAGGACATGTTGTAGATGGCTCAAGTGCTTTAATTGTCAATGAAAGCCAAACATCAAATGATGAGCCAAGATCTCAAACTCCAGTTGCCTCAACAAGTGAGCAAAGAACAAATGATTCATAGGAACAAGTCATTCTGGAATTGGAAGAAGATGAGTTCTACACTCTTGATGAACAGGATGAGCTAGATCAGTCAATGGCCTATTTGGCTAGAAAATTCTCTAACATTAGAGTAAAGAAGCCAAGATACTTCAAGGGTAAAGGACAGTCTTTCAACAAAGACAGTAGCTGGAAAGGAAAAGGGAAGTACACTTCTGACAGCAAGAATGGTTACAAAACTGGATCTGTTGACAGATCTAAGATAAGGTGCTTCAACTGTGATGAACTGGGCCATTTTACTACAGAATGCAGGAAACCTGATAAAGCAAAGAATGACAAAGCTTATCTTGAACTAGAAACAAAGTATGAGGCTCTTCTGAAGAAACAGCAACGAAAAGCTTATATTGTAGAGGGAAAAAGTTGGGATGACTCTGAAAATGATGAAGATGAAGAATTTGGAAATTATGCACTCATGGCCTTGGAGGAAGGAGAATCATCCTCATCTAAATCGCAGGTACCAACTCTTACCACCATTGATTTAAATGTGAGTCAATATAAGGAAACTGTAGAGAAGATGAGCACATAAATGTTTCACATACATACAAGTATGGTTGCTACTAATGAAGACGTGAGTAGACTGACAAAGATAAATGAGAAGCTTGAAAGTAAGAAGCAAGAAACTGAATTGTTGTTGGTGGAGCTTGAAGTTGTAAAACAAGAGAATGCTTATCTCAAGAACAAGCTCAAGTGTGTAAATGAAATTGAAGCAGTGCTAAGGGAGAAGCTGGAAAAAATGAGGTGAAGTTGAAGTCCTTTATAAATGTATTTGAGTTAGTAGGACAATACCATAAGAAAAACAAACCATGTGCAAATATTTCTATTGGTCTTGACTATGATGCCTTGAACAGCAAGAAGAAAGAGATAGGTGACAAATAAAAATCAACAGTTAATGAAAATGTTCCAGCTATGCTGAAAAAGGTTGTATCACCTATGTTCAAGGCATGTGAAGTCAACTTCAGTGAAGAAGAATTGATTATCAAGCAAGAAATAGCTGACGAGGACAAAGAGAAGAAAACTGCAGAAATAACTCAGTCTTCCAAAACTGAAGAGAAGCTCATGGACAAACAAAGTCCCAAGACACCTGTTAAAGAAACCAAAACTGAAGATGCAAGAAAGAAAAAGAAAAATAGAAATGGGGAAATATGGATAAACAAAAGCAACAATTTTGCTTATGTTGCATATGCTCCAAGAAAGAAATGTGAAAAATGTGGCTCGGTGAATCACCTGACTTACCTTTGTAAAAAGACAATTAGCAAGCCAATTGAAGGAGCCTGTAAATACAATGAAGCAAATGCAAATGATCCCTACTCCTTCTGTGACAAGTTTGACTGCATTCCTTGCAACTTGAAAGTGATAAAAAGTTGTCACAAACTGAGTGTAGACCTCAAAGAAATAAAAAATGGGTCTACAACCAGAAGGGGAAAATATTCAACAGACAATGAACTCTATTTTATCTGAAACTACTCATTCTACTTCTGCTAAATCAGTTAACAAGAAGAAAGTACCCAACACTGCTTGGGTTGCTAAACACATTTAAAACTCATTGTGTGCAGGGCAAAGTGAAGAAAGTCATCTGGATCATAGATAGTGCATGTTCCAAGCATATGACAGGTGATAAAGCCCTGCTATCACAGTTTGAGGAGAAAGCTGGCCCTTTGGTGACCTTTGGAGATAACAACAAAGGATTTATAATGGGATATGGCAAAATTGTTTCTGGAAATATTGTCATTGATGATGTAACACTGGTAGCTGGTCTTGAAGTGAATTTTCTCAGTGTTAGCCAATTTGCAGACAAAGGCTTTGAAGTTTTATTCAACAAAGAAGAATGCACTTTTATCAGCAAGAAAACTTGTGAAGTTGCTCTAAAAGGAGCAAGGAAAGGAAGCTTGTTTATTGCAGACTTAGACTCAACAAATAAGGATGGAATTTGTTGCTTCTAGACCAAGGAATCTGAAGAACAAAGCAAGCTATGGTATAAGAAGCTGTCTCACTTGAATTTCAAGGCAATTAACACCTTGGTCAAAAGGGAGTTAGTAAGAGACATGCCTAAACTGGAATTTGCTCAAGTTGAATTCTGTGAAGCTAGTCAAAAAGGGAAAATGAAAAGATCAAGTCACAAGTCAAAAACTATGAACTCTATAAGTGCATCATTGCATCTTATTCATATGGACTTGTTTGGGCTAGTAAATGTCTTATCAATTTCAAGGAACAAATATGCACTTGTGATGGTGGATGATTTCTCAAGATACATTTGGGTAGAGTTCATGCACTCTAAGGATGAAACTCCACACATCGTAATTTAACACATCAAGAAGATAGAAAAATAGGCTGAAGATCATAATTGTATAAAAAGATTGAGAAATGATAATGTAATAGAATTCAAAAATGCAACATTGAGTGAATTCTGCAAAAGTAAAGGCATTGTTCAAGAATTCTCAGCTGCTAGAACACCTCAACAAAATGGAGTAGTTGAAAGAAAGAACAGAACATTAGTTGAAGCTGCTAGAATAATGCTGCAAGATGCCAAAGTGCCAACAAGTTTCTGGGAAGAGGCTATTAACACTGCATGTTACACTCAGAACAGATATCTTATTAACAAGGAACATGGAAAATCACCTTACTCAACCATGTCTAAAAGAAAGTATACTATAAAGCATTTTCATGTGTTTGGAAGCAAGTGTTACATTTTGAAAGACAACTCTGAATATGTGGGAAAATTTGACTCAAAAGTCTTTGAAGCAATTTTTCTGGGATATTCATTGGAAAAAACAGCCTACAAAGTTTATGTGATTGACCAAAAGAAGATTATGGAAAGCACAGATATGACTTTTGATGATAACAAGTGTCCAGGCTTGGAATGCCTTAATGATAATGAAGCTGAAGCCATTGTATTTGAAAACCTCAACATTGATAGTGATTCTGATGGGGAAGATCAAGTTGATGCATAACTATTAGGAATATGTTGTGAACCTGATGATAAATTAATCAAAACACCTTAGTAGATTTAATTTAGTGAATATTGTAGCACTCGACGGATGATCAAATATAGTCCCGACGGATGATTCAATATAGTCCCGACGGATGATGATTTGACATCCATTGAGTGAGTAACTTATGTAATAATAAGTATTGTAGCACATTTCTGCAACAACTTTGTGTAGATTCTGTAGGAGCATATGAGTCATGTTGACTACTAGTAGATATGCAGAATAGGTGGATTAATTGTAAATATGAGATGTCTTGTAATTCTGCATAAATGAAATGGAGTCAAGTGTCAAATAGCTACCCGACGGATGATCAACAAAGCTACCCGATGAATGATCAACAAAGCTACCTGACGGATAACAAGCATATACCCGACGGATGATCAAATTCAAATGTATGTTGACTGACAACACAGTCACATGCGTCGAGTGTTTGCAAAAGGAATGTGGCAGCCTGTTTAGTAGGAAATTGAGAACAAAGAAGCATTACTATTTCCATGCTATTATGAAGATATTCAAAGATGCTGGAATAGAGTAATGAAGTAGCATGGAGTTAGACTTGATAGGTTTTGTTTTATTATCCTGTCTTATTACCATGTAAACTTGGTGATATATAAACCAAGTGTAGCAAGTAGAACAAAATAACAACTATCAAACTAAGCAAACACATTTTAGAAGAGAAATAGAAAAAGCTGTAACTGTCAAGAATTTCTCCGTAGTTTGTTTGTTCAACTTGTAAAGCAGCTGTGAGCCAATTTGAGCTTCACAGAGTTCTCAAATCGATATATATTTATATATCTCTGGTGGATACATTTAAATCCACCATAAAGTTTTAAAGACTTGAGTTTTTATTACTTTGTGTTTGATTTGCTTAATTCTTTATTCCGCACTTTGCAAATCAAAACACTTATATATATATTGAGTTAGAACATTTTTATAAATCTCAAAAAGAGGTCAGAATTATATTCAACCCCCCTTCTGTAATTCTTGTTGTATTGTTAGGGAATGACAATTGGTATTAGAGCAAGCTCTTGAAGTACAAAGAGTGTAAAGATCATAACAAACGGCAAGATGAACAAGAAGGATGTTGGAGTTATAATTCCTTTTCTGGACAAAGACAATTATCACCACTGGAAAGTGAAAATGCATCTACATCTTCTTTCTCAAGATGAGGCCTATGTGGATTGCATAGAGAGAGGTCCTCATGTACCAATGAGAGCTGCAACTGGAAATGAACCAAATGTTCCCAAGCCTAGGCATGAATGGTCAGACCCTGATATTGAGCAAGTAAGGAAAGACAAGAAGGCCATGAATATATTATTCAATGGAGTTGATGGTCACATGTTTAATAACATCATTAACTGAAAAACAGCCAAGGAGGTTTGGGACACCATCCAGATCATTTGTGATGGTACTGAGCAAGTAAGGGAGAATAAGATGCAGCTGCTAATTCAGCAATATGAGCACTTTCATTATAAAGACAGTGAGTCTCTCACTAATATTTTTAGTAGATTTTAAAAACTACTAAATGCTCTAAAGTTGCATGAAAGAGTCTATCAGACAAAAGACTCTAACCTCAAGTTCCTTAGATCTCTTCCAAAGGAGTGAAAACCAATGACAGTCTCATTAAGAAATTCTCAGGATTACAAGGAGTTTACCTTGGAGAGACTATATGGCATCCTGAAGACTTATGAGCTTGAAATAGAGCAAGATGAGAGGATGGAGAAAGGAAGGAAGAAAGGAGGGTCCATAGCACTGGTTGCTGAGTTAGAGAAAGAGAAAGAGACGAAGGTAGAAGCTGTTGAGTCTACTTCAAAGGTCTGTGAGAACTAGGGCAAAGGGCTGGTAGTTGAAAATGAAGATCATTTGAGCCAAGATGACATGGATGATATTGATGAGCATTTAGCATTCCTTTCCAGAAGATTTGCCAAGCTCAAGTTCAAAAAGAACTTTGGAGCATCCAAGCCAAGTAGAAACATGGTGGATAAATCTAAATTCAAATGTTTCAAATGTGGCTTGGCAGGGCATTTTGTCAGTGAGTGTAGAAAGTCAGATTCCAGCAAAAAGAAGTTTGAGCCTATTGACTACAAACATAAATATTTTGAGTTACTCAAGCAAAAGGAAAGGGCTTTCATTATACTGGAAAATGACTGGGCAGTTGATGAAGATGAGGATGTGAGCTATGTCAATCTAGCCCTGATGGCCAAGTCTGATGAAACAGAAACAAGTTCTTCACATAATCAGGTAATTACCACTAACCTAGCATATTTATCTAAAGCTCAGTGTAATGATGCAATAAATGACATGTCTACAGAATTATATCACTTGTGTGTTACACTTAAGTCCCTCACTAAGGAAAATGCTAAAATTAAAGAAAACAATTTGTTTTTAAGTGAGAGGAATAATGTGCTAGAGTCTCAGTTTATTGAATTTGAAAAATTGAGAATTGAGTGTAAGATTGCTAAGGATGAATTAACTGAGTCCTTGAAGAAAGAAGAGATTTTAAAGAAGCATCTTAAACGAGAACAGGAAGTAATTAAAGCATGGAAATCATCCAGAGATGTCCATGCTCAAATCACTAAAGTTCAAGGTATAGAGTCCTTTTGTGATGCAGCCTGGAAAAAGAGTAAGGAGAAGCTGGAATCCAATTTTGTTGAAGGATTGCTAACAGATGTGGACTTGACGAATGATGAGAATCATCCATCGGATAATCAAAAGGATTATCCGTCGAGTGACAAAGAGCCACATCCATCAGCTGTGAGCAAATCCAAACTTTCCAAGTTGAATGAAAAATATGGATCAGTTTTTAAAAACTTTGTTTCAGGAGAATCAAGTCAAGTGAAGAAGGAGAAGAAAGTGAATGTTGGTCATCTGTCCATCAAGCAATTGAATGACAGATTAGAAAATATTGAGGTTAAAACAGAAACTAAAAAGAAAAATAATAGAAATGGAAAAGTAGGGATTAACAAACATAACAACTACACACCTGATAAATATGCTCCAAGAAAGATCTGTGTTAAGTGTGGCAGTGTTAATCATTTATCTGTTAATTGCAAACTTTCCATGCCTAATCCTATATATGTACCGTCTTCTTTTCCCAACATGAATACCATGCCTTCTATGCCTATGAATGCTCTGTCTGCTCAGAATATGAATGCAAAATTTGCTAATATGCCATTTTCTCCTAATCCTTACTATGCTGCATTTAGTATGCCATAAATGCCATTTAGCATGCCTTACTGGAATAACATGTTTGCAAACAACATGCCTTTTTCCTGCTAATCAAAATGTGCATGATAATTCTGTTTTAATGACTGGTTTCAAAGGTCTAACTCAAATGACTAAGGATAAATCAGAAATTCCTAGGTCAAATGAGATCAAACCTAAGAAACCAAAAAAGAAAGCTAACAAGGCAGAACCCAAGGAAACTTGGGTACCAAAATCAACTTGATTTGATTTTGATGTGTGCAGGGAAACAGAAAGAATCTTTGGTACCTGGATAGTGGTTGTTCAAGGCACATGACTAGAGACTCTACCCTACTCACAGAGTTCAAGGAGAGAGATGGCCCAAGTATTACTTTTGGAGATGACAACAAGGGTTATACTATGGGATATGGCTTGATTTCAAAAGACAATGTCATCATTGAAGAGGTTGCCCTAGTGGATGGTCTCAAGAATAATTTGTTGAGTATCAGCCAGCTTTCAGTTAAGGGCAATTCAGTAACCTTCAATTGAGAAGCCTGTGTTGTAACAAATAAAAGGAGCAACAAAGTGGTTCTCACTGGAATGAGAAAAGGAAATGTGTATCTAGCTGACTTCAACTCATCTAATGCAAAATCTGTCACTTGTCTTCTCAGTAAAGCAAGTCAAGATGAAAGTTGGCTATGGCACAAGAAGCTATCCCATCTAAACTTTAAGACCATGAATGAGCTTGTCAAGAAAGAACTGGTAAGAGAAATTCCTCAAGTGGAGTTTTCTAAGGATGGATTGTGTGATGCCTGCCAAAAGGGAAAGTAGATTAAAGCATCATTCAGAAAGAAGCTTGATTCAACAATTGAAGAACCTTTGTAATTTCTACACATGGATTTATTTGGACCAGTCAATGTGTTGACCATCTCAAGGAAAAGATTCTTCCTAGTAATTGTGGATGATTTCTCAAAGTTCTCTTGGACATATTTCCTAAAGTCTAAAGATGAGGCTAGTGAAATCATCATCAATCACATCAGGCAAGTCAACAATCATCCTGATTTTAAAGTAAGGAGAATCAGGAGTGACAATAGAACTGAGTTCAAGAATTCTGTGATGAGATCATTTTATGAAGAGAATGGGATAATGCATGAGTTTTCTGCAGCAAGAACTCCACAACAAAATGGAGTAGTGGAAAGAAAGAACAGATCTCTTATTGAAGCTGCAAGGATAATGCTTGAAGAATCAAAGTTACCAACATATTTTTGGGCTGGAGCTGTGAATTCTGCCTGCTACACTCAGAATATTTCTTTGATTAATCAAGTAAAGTGTATGACACTCTACCAATTGTTCAAGAACAAGAAACCAACCCTAAATTTTCTTCATGTCTTTGGCTGTAAATGTTTTATCTTGAGGAATCAAACTGATCAACATGGGAAGTTTGATGCTAAAGCAGATGAAGGAATTTTGTTGGATATGATGTGGGAAAAGCATATAGAGTCTACAATCTTAGAACCAACATTGTTATGGAATCAATACATGTTGTGTTTGATGATAAAAAGATTGAAGGACTGCAAGATGAAGATTCTCATGAAAGCCTTAATTTTGAAAATGTGGAAATGGTTAGTGATGACAGTGATGATGAAAGTGATCAAGAAACAGTGAATAAGGATAATGCAGAAAAATCTACAACTAATGAAGCACATAATTCAACATCTATCGAGTTGCAAAATGCTTCATCCGTTGGGAGACAATCTGCCTTATCCGTCAGGAGACAATCAGCTTCATCCGTCGAAACACAAAGTGCACTATCTGTTGGGTCATTAAGAGAATCTGAAAGTCAGAATAGATCACTTACAGAAAGCTCCCCTTTCTCAAATCAAAGATTCACAAACTCGGGGAGAGTTTCTATTAATCAAAACTCAGTCACACATCAAGACAACAATGAGGCCTCTTCATCTAGAGCTAATCTACCTCAACAAAGAAAATGGACTAAAGATCACCCTTTTGAGCTCATCATTGGTGATGCATCTTCTACAGTTCAAACAAGGAGAGCAACTTACGAAGAATGTCTATATAGCAACTTCCTATCCAAGGTAGAACCAAAGAAGGTAGAAGAAGCTTTGTTGGATCCCGATTGGATTTTAGCTATACAGGAGGAGCTAAATCAATTTGAAAGTAATAAAGTATGGGAGCTGATACCCAAGCCCAAAGGAAAGAATCCAATTGACACCAAATGGATATTCAGAAACAAGATGGATGAAAATGGCATAGTAATCTATTTTTGGATCCGATATAGCAGCGTAAATTTAGTATTAAACTCTGGAATGTTTCAAAAATCATGAAACTCATATTTTCTTAAGTTTTGAGTATTTAGAAAATTTTAGAATTATTTCAGAAAATTTTGGATTATATTTACCTGCGCGTTTGTTCGTTAAATCGTAAAATGCGGGTTTGATCTGCGTTTAAAAAATACTTTAAAAATTATGAAAATTTTATTTTATTAGTTTTTAAATATTCCAAGAATTTTAGAAGTATTTCGGTAATTTTTCGAATTAGTTTTACTCGCAAGTTTGTTCCTTAAAGCACGAAATGCGGGTTTGATGTTAAATTCAAAAATATTTTAAAAATTATAAAAATTTTAATTTTGCTAGTTTTTAATTATTCTGAGAATTTTAGAATAATTTTGGTAATTTTCAGATTTATTTCTACTCACAAATTGTATCGTTAAAATCAGATTTCGGGTTAAAACTAGGGCTGCAAATGCGGAAAGTACGCGTGACAGCTATTTAGCTTGCCTGCCACGCGTGGCTGTTAAAAAACAAACAAACAAAAATTACATTACAAAAACCCACCCCCACCTGCCAAAGCCAAACCCCCCCCCCCCCCCCCCCGTTTTTCTCTGTCAGTCTCTCTCCCTCTATCTCTCTTCTGTCTCTCTCTATCGTATATATTTTTATACTTTTAATTTTCAAAAATTCATATCTTACAAATCGTTTATCCAAATTTCAATTGCTATATATGGAAACGATCAGCGCTTCGGTACCTACGCATAAGTATATATATTGCGAGGTTTTGAAAAGAAAATTTGTGAAGCATATTTTACGTTTTAATTTATTATCGGGGCATAGAAAAGGAGTTTGACGGTGTTGATTACTCCACATGGCATCTCGGCGTGTATATGTCTGTGGCTATTAATTTCGGATTTTTCTAGAGATATTTTCCGAACATCAGATATTCTCTTCGGGGTGATCATAATTTATTTTGGTAACGATTCCGAAATTTCACCTTCGTACTTGTGTATATAATAACATGTTATATATATTTATTTCATAAATTTCAGAAGTTGTTGTAGAAGTCGCTTTTGGCCGTGTTTTTCGTTTCTTGCATGTTTATACGTGCAAATATAAATTATTGTGTGTTTTAAATTTATTGATTTTATTAGGGTACAATTGGATTCTGTTGTTTGGGATTGATTTTGAGGGGTATGACCCCGGGAAAAGTCCGTTTTACAAAGACGTTATTTCAAAAAAAATTCTAAAATATTTATTTCAATTTCAAATTATTATCTTTTAATTATTTTCAAAAATTATAATTTGATTCAATTATTTATAATTTGTTTTGATTAATTATTTATTCATTTAATTGATCAATTAATTCATTTAATCGATTAATTTAAATTATAAATAGTTGAATGAAGTGTAATTATTTATAATTGAGCCGAATAATATTCTAATATTACTTTGAGATTTTAAAATTATATAAAGGTATTGAATATTCAATTAATAATATTATTAATTGATTTATTCTTATCTTATTCGTAGAAAATAAATCGTTCGTCCGTTTAATACGAAACAAACGCCTCTAAACTCAGAAAAATATTTCGCTTTCATTAAAAATACTTTCGATACCCAAATTATTTTGTTTTGAAAGGTCGCTTATTTTACGAGTCATTCTGAGTCGATTATTAGTCGATAAATCATATTTTTGACCTGATTCCAGTTTTAAACGTACCTAGTCGAATCTTTTGACAAACTGATGCATGTGTGATATGAATTATGTGATACGTGAGTTATGTGCTATATGATTTATGTGCGTGCGTGGGTCGAGAGTCTTGTGTTTGACTGTTTCCTTTATGTGTGGGCTATCGTATGGGTAGACAATAAGGTTTTGACGCGCAGTTCATCGAGTAATTATCGTTTCGAAGATTAAAGTTATATCTTTTAATTATAGATGTGGATCACTCGAGATGATCAGCATCAGATGTTGGATAAAGAGTAAAATGGAATGGTATTGGATATCTGGCTTCTAGCAATTACAGGAGCAGCATATCAGTAAAGTGTTGAAAAGAAAGACAGTGATGTTTTGAGACGGAATGTCAGAATAAATGTGTCATTACGAGTGTGACTAACTACTAAAAACCCAAAGGCAAGTATCCCTATTATCACTTATTGTTCAAGTGATATTTATTTTGAATCCCATTATGCAAGTATTGCTTTCCCTATTCTCAGTTTAGAATCGATAAATGTTTAACATAATACTGAATTAAATGCTTATTATGCAAATACTTCTCTGTTATTATATGTTTAGAATAGTTAAATGTTTTTACTTATCAAATTACTGGATTTATAAATGTTTTGGATTTTGAGAAAAGTGATTTGGTTGCGAGTATTCCAGCCCAAGTGAATGGGGGTGTAATATTATTTCGGGTGTCGATTATTATGACCCTTTTTCAATAAAAGGTTTTAAGATTGGATCAATGTATAAGTGACCGGGGCGGATAGTCCAGCGGAGGGCTATTGCTAAGTGTCATATGAATTATTATGACATATTGTGTGCCACAGGCAGATATATTGTCTTTATATTTGAATACTCGTGTTTTGGGGACATATTTCTATGAATCATGACCTTGTGCTATCACACGGGCTGATCAGCATGTGATAGTACGTCCGTCGGTGAATGATCCCAATCTAAATTATTATATTGTTTTTGATAATCATAGAATAAATGATTTATCAACAGTATCTGTTTTGGATTAATAGTGAAATGCAGTTTTGATTCAGATTCCGATTTATGCTGATACTTACCTTGTTGTTAAATATCAAAGGTGGTATTAGTATAGATGATTGATGCTAATTTCAGTATGGGATATTGTGAGCATCAAAGTTCGTATTGATATCTAATTTGATATGACAACAAAATGAGTATTAATATCAAGAGTTCAGTTTTGAATAAAGTTTATGATTCAATTCATAATCATTGCTTCTTGTTAT
The DNA here is from genome assembly GCF_009905375.1 of Apium graveolens. Classification (NCBI taxonomy): domain Eukaryota; kingdom Viridiplantae; phylum Streptophyta; class Magnoliopsida; order Apiales; family Apiaceae; genus Apium; species Apium graveolens. The sequence goes on from NC_133648.1 coordinate 279,447,611, forward strand.
TGTTGTTTACGATATTTCTGTCAACACGGTTTTACAAGTTTTATCCTCGTCAAGATTCAAAGTATTGCTGAAGCATTTAGCTCGAAAATATCAAAAAGAGTTTTGAATACAATGAGAAACAATTATCCAATTCTTTAATAAATTTTCTGTTTCAGCAATTATGATTTTAAAATATTCTGCGCTATTGCAGATGTCGGTTTTATATCAAAAAGACCCTAAATATGCTATAATGATCTTGTTGAGCATTTCTTTCGCTCATACTTGCCTGTTTTCAAATTTAACCTCCAGTGAGGATTAGCTTGCGCTGTTTTACGGCATAATTCTTGAAAGTAAAGAAGAAGCTTTTAGAAGGTGGTTGCCCCAGGGTTTACGGACTAGTGTAAGTTCTTTTATGTAAAGTTATTTATGTTATATTATATTATAGTTGTGTATTGTATTTGGGCCTAGTATACTTCTTTTCGAAGTTATACTAGCGGGTTAAGTTTTAAGGTTTTGAATTATTGAAAAGAGTTTTAAAAGAAAGGGGAAAAATTTATTTATGGAATTTGGATATCTTGTTTCTAGAACTGTACCCTAAAAAGATCTTGGGTGTAGTTTGGGGTCACAGATGCTATATTTCAATTGCTGGAAATTAATTATTGATTAAACAGGTTAATTTGGATTGAGGTTTCATAGTGACGACCAAATCCCCTGATCCCGGATTTGGGGGCATTACAGCATCTCTTAGGGAAGTCAGAATTTTCTATGAAGATGGTTCTTTCACCTTTCTTGGCAGTGATCTAATGGATTCTCTCTCTCCCATGGAAATTAAGAGAATAATAAGTTTGTTAAAGGACAAGGATATTGCCACAAGGGCATGGAGATCAATTATAGCTGAGTGGTTGTTTGAAAGGGAAGAAATAGGAAAAAGGAATGAAGTTGAAGCTGGAGAGGGAATGAGGGAGTATGATGAAGAAATTAAGATGTTTATAAAGAGATCAGAAAAGCTCAAGGCAAAAAGAATGAGCGGAATCTCTAAAGATGAGAAATTTCTAAACATCAAAACTGGTGGATTCTCAAAATTTAGAATAGATTTGCTAGACAGTGGTTATCCAAAGATAGCATGACAAAAACTTGTAGAAGCTTTAAGTGGAACACCTATTAGAGAAGAACTGAAAATTCTTGATCACTTGAAGGATGTTCTTAGGGAAGAAGCAGATACAAAAACTGTCTTTACTTGATACTTGTAACCATTGAACTTTATAAATCTTATGTTGTACAAAATTTGTAATTCTATCAAGCTGTGTGTATTAATTTTATTTTCCATCATTTTGAAACTTGGGGTTAGTCTTGTTAACAGGCATGAATTTGTGTTAAGTAATCTTCACACAAATTGGGGGAGATTATTGTGCAAGACATGCCTATACATTAACAAGACTAAGACAATTTGTCAACCCTAAATAAGTTTTATTGTTACCTTAATTTGTATTTTGTACTTGTAACACTTAAAGTCTGTAAAAATGTCAAAGGAGCATACTGGAGTCTTTTTCTATAAACAGTGTCAAGCCTAAGAATTCTATCTGGTAGAAGATCAAGAATATCATGCCTCAAAAGAATAATGAAGAAGCTTGAAGTTGAATAAATCTATTTTAGGAAAAATACTCAAAGTCAAGATCTCTACAAGTCACAGATTTAGTGTTATAGAGAAGTCATTCGAAAACTCCAAAATGACTTATCGAGAAGTCCGAAAAGGTACTAGAGAACTCACAGAGATATCGACAAGCCAAATTGAATATATGAAGATTGGAGATATTGACAAGTCATTTCTTCACTAGAGAACTCAGAGTTATCGACAAGTCTACATTCATTAGAGAACTCTGAGTTATCGATAAGTCAAAATCCACTAGAGAACTCAGAGATATCAATAAGTCAAAATTCACTAGAGAACTCTAAGTTGTCGACAAGTCAAAGTGAAGACATGAAGCTGAGAGATCTCGACAAGTCAAAGTCTCATTCGAGAACTCAGAGACCTCTACAAATCAAATTTACTATGGAGTATTAGAGATCTCGATAAGCCACTATACTTATCGAGATGTCAAGTTCTCTATAGACCAAATGGAGATCTCGAGGTAAAATCTCAAAGTACAAAATTGCATATCAGTTCAATATCCAAGATATACAATCAAAAAACAATCCAACTAGCTGGATTGACAAGTCTACAAGAAGCAGCTTGAAGGATGTGCAAGATCAATGGTGAAGATTAACTGAAAAAGGAAGATCAAGATAATCACAGGATGCTAAAGATAAGTTAAGCGAGAAATAGAAGATTCACTTTTTCTAAAATATAAATGACAAGTGACAGTTTAGTAAAGGTCAATAGCATGTCTTATTGTACACTGTGTAAACTAGTAATTAATTGAGTTATAAAGTTAACACTGGTCTTTTGTCAGTTGTAACAATTTAGAAAGAAAATCTTGTAACTCTCTCAAGAAAAAGCTAAGCTCTTTATCAACAAAAAGCCTGGAAAGTTTGTAGCAAAATATTTTTTATTTTTAATATAAAATTAAGTGAGTTTTGAAGATCTGTGTTCTTTATTCTTGCAAGTTTAATTTCTTCATGAACACACTTTCACTACAAGATTTAATTTACTTGGTTCAACCATAAAATATTCAAGAAAAGCTTAAAACAGTAAAACCCATTCACCCCCCCCCCCTCTGTGTGTTATTCATTTCCTAACATATCACAATTTTCTAACACTGGCTTGAGCTGCCTTGTTGGATTCGTATCTATCAAAGAAAAATACTAATTTAGTTGACTTATACCTTAATCGTATATCAAACCGAATCCACGTAGCCCTTATTGTCTACCCGTATGATATTAATTGACTTGTATAATTATTAACTAGCAATTAAGACTTAACTTGCCACATAAATTATATAGCACATAAGTCAGATAGTCATTTTAGGCTTTAAATCATTTTTAGAATTGAAATCGACTCATTACTCGCATTATTAAACAATATCTGACTCATTTTCTAATTTTTAGAAATTATTAGACTCGTATTCCTAATTAATCGGGTCTATAAATAAATAAATATCGAAAGCAGATTCGTCTCCGAAAGAAACTAAGATTTAAAACTATTTTTATCGGAAACATATCATTTTTCTGAGTTTAGGAGCGTTCGTTTCGTTTAAAATGGATAAACGGTTCAAGTAATATCCAATTAATAAGAATAAATAATTTATTATACAAAATAATTAATTATTCAAATTAATTAAATATTAATTATATTTTTAAATAATAATTTAGAAAAAATCAAAATTAAAAGTGATTTTTCCATAATTTTTTGGAATTAAAATGAATTTAAAATAAATTATTTAAACAAATCGATTAATTATCACAATAATTAATCAATTTACATAAATAATAAATAAATAAATTTTTGAAAATATTTCAAATTTATTTATAAAATTAATTAATTAATTAATTAACTAAATTAATCAATTTATTTAAATAAATAAAACTGATTTTTAGAATTTATAAAAATAAAAGTAAAAACTAAAAAAATCAGAAACAGTTTTTGAAAATATGTTTTGGGTCAGAATGGATCGAAACCGGGTTTTATTCCGGGTTTGATCGCGGGTTTTCGGGTTACCAGAATCCTGAAGAACACGCCGAATTCCGGTGGGTTCCTTCAAGATCCGTCAAGTCCTAATCACCTTCCATTCGACTCCGTTCTGGTTGAGTTTTGTGTCAATTTCATCTGAAATCAACACAGCAACTCAACCTCGTACTCCACAACAACAGACGATGGGTGGATCGTCTTCTCCGGCCAAAAAGTCGACCAACTCTGGCGAGCATCCCAGTTTTCCGATGAACTTAATTTCCAGTCAATTCGTGTATCGTTTGCACTCCTTGTTGCATGGTTTCGATTCAATTTAACTTCCTTAACAACAATCAAGCATTAAGAACACTTCATAACCCCTAGAATTGATTTTTCGATCAACTCAAGAACAATTCCGGCCAAACACTCATCTTCCTTATTCGTACATGAAATCATATGTTTTATATGTCAAACTAAAGCTAAGAACTAATACAATCAAACCCCTATACTCAAACATATCTCAGATTTCTCTAAAATAAAAAATGATTACACAAAAAATCACATAAACCCTAAAACTTGAACTATTAATTAAAGCTATCATTTGATGAAATAATTGATATAAATCGATTATAAATCATCAAATAAAGTTATTCAAACAATCAAATTCATCAAATAACCCTGGGATCAAAAAGCCCTAATTCAGACATGAACCCTAGAAATTAAAATTGAAAATCTATACATCAAATCATGAAATTGAAGGTTTAAACTTGTAGAACAGATCAAGAGGGTCAGTTTAGTTACTCACATGATATGATTTGGATCTCAGAATCTCCCAAAATCAAGCTTCGGTTCTCAGCTGTTCAAGAACCCTAATTCCCAATTCTGCAGAGAATTTTTTAATTTTTATTGATTTTTATATAATTAATTAATATAAATTAGGCTATTTATAATTACAAAATAATACCCCTAATTAAAATTTAGGCCCTAATTATATCTCTTACTAAAATTAATTGGCCCTTAATTAATAATTTATAGTGAATAATTTTTGAATTTTTAATTTCAAATAAATACAATATATATGCCAAAAATTGTGAATAATTCAAAAATACAAAGAAATGAAATATTTGAAAGTGTCATGATTTTATAAAAAGTAAAAATATGATTTTTGTGGGGTTTTAAGCACCCGTAGGGGCCCGGAAAAGTCATTTTTCACCAAACGAGAAATTTTCTAAATTAACTGGATGTTAAGAATATCAATATGGTATACACCATATTAGGAAAAATAAGGCTAATTATTTTATATGAAATATTAGCTATTTAAACAAAGTCTGGGCCGTATAACTTTTGTTATAAAGCATATAACCCGCAATAAAATACCCGAAAAATACCCCGAATTATATAAAACACATACAACGTATAACAACTAATATTTTACGACTAATCACACTTAATGATATAATAAAACACATAATACACATTTAATATGGTATTAAACAGTCATAATTTCTCAGTTGTTACAGAAAGAATAGATCTCTTATTGAAGCTGCAAGAACAGTGCTAGAAGAATCAAAGTTACTAACTTATTATTGGGCAGAAGCAGTAAATACTGCATGCTACACTCTGAATATTTCTTTGGTCAATCAAGAAAAATGTATGACTCACTATCAATTGTTCAAGAACAGGAAACCAATACTGAACTTTCTTCATGTCTTTGGATGTAAATGCTATATTTTATGGAATCAAACTGAGCAGCATGGAAAGTTTGATTCCAAAGCTGATGAAGGTATCTTTGTTGGAAAAGTATATAGAGTCTACAATAGTAGAACCAATATTATTATGGAATATGTACATGTTGTGTTTGATGATGAGAAGATTGAAGGACTGCAAGATGAAGGTTTCCATGAAAGCCTCAAAATTGACAATATTGAGATGAACGGTGATGATAGTAATGATGAAAGTGATCAAGAAACAATTTCTAAAGAAAATGCAGAAAAATAAGCAACAAATGAAACCCAGAATTCTACATCCATCGAAAGAAAAAGTGCAACATCCGTCGAAAGACAAAGTGCAACATCCGTTGAAAGACATGGCACATCATCCGTTGACAGACAAACTGCATAATCCGTCGAAAGGAAAAATTCAACATCCATTGAGCCATTAATAGGAGTTAAAAGTCATCTTAGATCACACACAGAAAGGACCCTAATCTTAAGTCAAAGATCCACAAACTCAGGGGGAGTTTCTTTTAATCAAAACTCAGTCACACATCAAGATAACTTTGAGGCCTCTTCATTTAGAGCTAATCTACCACAACAAAGGAAATAGACTAGAGATCACCCATTTGAACTAATTTTTGGTGATGTATCTCTAAGAGTGCAAACAAGGAAACCAACTCAAGATGAATGTCTATACAGTAGCTTCCTGTCACAGGAAGAGCCAAAGAAGGTAGAAACTTTGTTGTATCCTGATTGGTTTTAGCTATACAAGAAGAGCTAAACCAATTTGAAAGGAATGGAGTATGGAAGATGGTACCCAAACCAAAAGGCAAGAATCCTATTGACACAAAATGGGTATTCAGAAACAAGATGAATGAGAATGGAATAGTCATAAGGAACAAAGCCAGATTGGTTGCTAAAGGCTATTGTCAACAAGAAGGGATCGAATTTGATGAAACTTTTTCTCCTGTTGCAAGACTTGAAGCTATCAGAATTTTTCTAGCCTATGCAGCCCATGTCAATTTCAAACTCTGTCAAATGGATGTAAAAAGTGTCTTTCTAAATGGATATTTGGAGGAGGAAGTCTATGTCAGTCAGCCTCCTGGTTTTGAAGACCCCAATTTTCCAGAATATGTTTAACATCTTTTGAAAGCACTTTATGGATTGAAGCTCACACCTAGAGCCTGGTATGATACTTTGCCAAAATTCCTTCTAGAAAATCATTTCACAAGAGGTACTATTGACAAAACTCTTTTCTTTAGAAATGTTAATGGCTCTAGTATACTTGTTCAAATTTAATGGCTCTATTATATTTAGAAACTCTATTATATTTAGAAATGTTAATGGATCTAGTATACTTTTCCAAACTAATGCAAAGTAAATATAAAATGAGCATGATAGGAGAACTAACTTAATTTCTTGGTCTCCAAGTTAAGCAAGTTAGTGATGGAAAATTCAGTAGTCAAAGCAAATACCTTCATGATCTTTTAAAGAAGTTTGACTTAATGGACTGCACATCTGAAAAAACTCGCATGGCCACTGCCACTAAACTTGAAATAAACACAACTGAAAATTCTGTAGATATTTCAAATAATAGAGGCATGGTAGGTTCACTTTTAGATTTAGCTGCCAGTAGGCCAGATATAATGATTGCTACTTTTCTTTGTGCTAGATTTCAAGCTGATCCTAGAGAATCTCATTTAATAGCTATTAAGAGAATTTTCAGATATCTCAAAGGAACACCAAAACTTGGCATTTGGTATTGTTAGATATATTTGTGATGTCATGCTTAATAATGATTTTTGTTTAGTTTTCAGATCTTAACTAACAGGACAAATCAGGACTTAACTGGAAATCAGTACTTATACTGAAGTCAGAACTTAAGATATCAGAACTTAAGTTATCAGAACTTAAGATATTAGAAGATATTTATCAGAAGATAATATCAGGACTTAAGAAGACTTTCAGATAAGGAAGGCGGCTGATTGAAGGGAAAGAAGATCAAGACTAAAATAAGAAGAGATATGCATGGAGATGAATTCTATGAAGAATATAAGACTTGGAGGAAAAGATAACTAATTGATATATTTTAGGATACAGAATTATATTCGATATCAATTAGAGATTATCTTGTAACTGTGTGGTATATAAACACAGCATAGGGTTTACACTATATGTGTTATCGTTATCAAGAATATCATTCATTGTAACCCTAGCAGCTCTCGTGTTATTTGTTCATCACCGAGAGAGAACGGTTCCATTGCAATACTGTTTTATTAATAAGATTATTCTTTGTTACATACTTGTGTTCTTAATTCGATTTGATTGTATTATACACTGTATTCAACCCCCTTCTACAGTGTGTGTGACCTAGCAAGTGGTATCAGAGCCTATCTGTTAACACATATACAGTTAAGATCCAAAACAATCATGTCTAAAGAAGAACAAACTCTAACCAAGCCCACCAAAACTGAAGAAACTTTAAAGACTCAAATCCACAGTCGATATGAGACTATTAGGGTTCCCATGCTGAGACCTTCTGAGTATCCCATATGGAAAGTGAGGATGGCTATGTTTCTGGAAGCTACAGATCCAGAATACCTTGACAAAATTAATGAAGGACCACATAAGCCAACCAAGCTCTCTATTGTAGTTGCAGATCAGCCAGCAAAAACTGTACCAAAGGAGAAAAGTGAGTATACAGCTGAAGATATCTCATCTATTGCCAAGGATGCAAAGGTAAGGCATTTGTTGCATAGTGCCATTGATAATGCCATGTCAAATAGGGTAATTAACTGCAAGACTGCAAAGGAGATATGGGATGCTTTGGAGACAAGATGCCAGGGAACTGATGCAATTAAGAAGAACAGGAGGACTATACTCACTCAAGAGTATGAGCACTTTGACTCAAAATCTGATGAGTCATTAACTGGTTTATATGACGGATTTGTCAAACTCTTGAATGATCTGTCACTGGTGGATAAGGAATATGATCTTGAAGATTCTAATCTTAAATTCCTTTTAGCTCTTCCTGAAAGTTGGGATTTGAAGGCAACTACTATAAGATACAATTATGCTCTTGATGAAACTACTCTTGATGAAATTTATGGTATGCTCAAAACTCATAAACTTGAGATGGATCAAAGAAGCAAGAGACATGGGAGAAAGTCAAGAACAATTGCTCTTAAGGCTGAGGAGGAATCCCCTAAGTGACTGTCTCAAAGAAAGGCAAAGGAAAGGCTCTCATCACAAAGTCTAATTCAGATTCATCAAGTTCTGATAATGATGAGGATTAAAAAACTGAAAGTCTATCTGAGATGGATGCTGATGAAGAAATGATGAGATTGTGTGCTCTTATGGTGAAGGGTATCACAAAGATAGCCTACAGTAAATTCAGAAGGGGAAAGAAGTTTTCCAGGAAAAGTGGAAGTTCTGATAAGAAGGGATTCAGAAAATCTGAAGGCAAAGCAGGAAAGTCTGACAAAGGAGATTACTCAAATGTTAAATGCTACAATTATGGTGAGAAAGGCCACATATCTCCTGATTGCCAGAAAGGAAAAGGTGACAAAGGCAAGGCACTTGTCACAAAGAAGAAAAGCTGGACAGACACTTCAGATTCTGAAGATGAGGTGAACTATGCCTTGATGGCAAATGCTGATAGCAGTTCTGATGCTGCTGAGTTAAAGGTACCTCAAACAACTTATGCTTTTCATACTGATGATATTACTGAGTTGAGATCTTATCTTAAAACCATATTCATTAGCTATAGAGATCAGACTTTAACATGTGATAGGTTAACTTCTGAAAATTTGGCTTTTAAGAAAAGGAATGACTATTTAGAAAAGGAGTTAGTTATGTTCCATCAAACTCAGAAAGAAAGAGATGATGTTTTTTATGTTAGAGATGAAGTGTTAAAATTGAGTCAATCTCTAAAAACTGAGTTAGAAAAGGAAAGAGAGATTATCAGGACTTGGACTAACTCTGGCAGAACAACTCAGAATTTGCTAAGTAGTGGAAACTGGAAAGAGGGCTTAGGTTATGGAGATGATAAAAGTGAGATAGGAACTGAACAAATTAAGCCAATTTTTGTTAAACAAACTGTTAAGCCAAGGGTAAATCCTGTTAAGTTTGTAGCTAAAACTGTAAAGTCTGATTCTGAGAAGATGAAAGATACTGAGACAGAAATTAAGGCAGAGTTAACTTCTGACAAATTAAAATAGGATAAGCCAACTGAAGTCAACATTGGCTTAATGATAAAAAGGCAGCTTAAGCATAAGCTGAAAGAGATTAAGAATGTAAACAAGGTAAAGCCACCTAGGAAAAATAGGAATGGAAAGGAAGGTGTGAATAAAAGAAATAATTATAAGCCTGTTCCTAATGCTCCTAGAAAGAAATGCTATAACTGTGGAAACTCTAACCATCTTGCTTCTTTTTGTAGGAAGAATAAGGATATAAACTCTTTACCTCCTAAATCAAGAGTTAAGAGTCAGTCTGTTAGGTTTAAACCACAAAATCCTTGTTTTCATTGTGGTAGTTTATGGCATTCCATTTATACTTATAAGGAATATCATTGTTTGTACTATGATTATTATCAAATAAAACCTTTTTTAAAGAAAGTTAGCATTATTCCTTCTAGTGTAAGTTTTGAAGCAAAGTCTGATACTATTATTGTGCATATGTTGTGTACTTGATGATGACATAAACAAAACACCTAAGTAGATTTTACATAGTGAAATAATGTAGCACTCGACGGATAAGAATTATAGCCCCGAAGGATAACTCATTATAGTCCCGACGGATGATGACTTATTATCCATCGAGTGAGTAGCTTATGTAATAATAAGTCTGTAGCACATTTCTGCATACACCTTTGTATAGATTCTGTAGTAGCATATAAGTCATGTTGACTTTAACTAGATACGCAGAATAGGTTGATTAATTGTACATAAATGATGTCTTGTAATTCTGCATAAGTGAAATGAAGTCAAGTGCCAAAATAGCTACCGACGGATGATTAACAAAGCCATCGACGGATGATCAAATGGCTATCAACGGATGTTTAATATAGCAGTTGACGAATGATCAATAAAGCCATCAACGGATGATCATAAAGTCGACGGATGATCATGTAGCCAACGGATAAAGAATTCAAACATCAGTTGACAGTGATAACTGGTCACATGCGTCGAGATGTATGCAAATGGAATGAGGAAGCCTATTAACTGGGTAATAGAGAAAAAGTAGCAAAGCATAAAAACTGATAGTTTTTATAATGATTCTATCTTTTAACTTTGTAATCTTGGTATTATATAAACCAAGAAGTAGCAAATAGTAAAAAAAAGATCTGAGATACAAAAAGTGAGAAACATTTGTAAGCAGATGTATTAGCATTTCTATGTATTCTCAGTAGTTCAAATTTGTAAGCAGCTGTGAGCATTCTTGCACACAGAGTTCTCTCGATATAATATATATCTCTGGTGGAATTGTTTAAATCCACCAGAAAGTTTTTAAAGACTCTCATTTTTAATTACTTACGTTTTGATTCACTTAAGTTTTTATTCCGCATTGTGCTAATCAAAACACTTATATTTGTATTCGAGTTTGAACATTTTTATTTTAAGAAAAAGGTTCAAGAATTCCATTCAACCCCCCTTCTTTAATTCTTGCTATATTGTTAAGGGACTAAAAATTGGTATCATAGCAAGCTCTTAACTTACAAGGAGTTTAAAGATCAAAACAATTCAGCAAGATAAACAAAAAGGATGTTGGAGTCAAGATTCCTTTTCTAGATAAAGATAATTACCATCATTGGAAGGTAAAGATGCATCTTTATATGCTTTCTCAAGATGAGGCCTATGTGGACTGCATAAAAAAAGGACCTCATGTTCCAATGAGAGCTGCAATAGGAAACGAGCCATCAGTTCCCAAGCCAAGGCATGAATGGTCTGATCCTGACATTGAACAAGTCAGGAAGGATAAAAAGGCCATGAATATTCTGTTTAATGGAGTTGATGCAGACATGTTTGACAACATTATCAACTGTAAAACTTCCAAGGAAGTCTGGGATACTATACAGATAATCTGTGATGGCACTGAGCAAGTAGAGAAAATAAGATGCAGCTCTTGATTCAGCAATATGAGCATTTTCACAATGAGGAAAGTGATTCTCTCACTGACCTTTTTAGTAGGTTTCAAAAACTACTAAATGCTCTTAAGTTGCATGGGAGAGTCTATCAGACTAAAGACTCTAATCTAAAATTCCTTAGATCTCTTCCAAAGGAATGGAAACCAATGACAGTCTCATTAAGAAACTCACAAGATTATAAGGAGTTTACTTTGGAGAGACTATATGGCATCCTGAAAACCTATGAGCTTGAAATAGAGCAGGATGAAAGGATGGAGAGAGGAAAGAAGAAAGGAGGATCCATTGCACTAGTTGCTGAGTTGGAAAAGGAGAAGGAAGTGAAGATGGAAGCTGTTGAATCAACTTTAAAGGTCTGTGAGAACAAGGGCAAGGGGCTTACAGTAGAAAGTGAAGATTCATTGAGCCAAGATGACATGGAGGACATTGATGAGCATCTAGCATTTCTTTCCATGAGATTTGTCAAGCTCAAGTTCAAGAAGAACTTTGGAGCAGCCAAGCCAAATAGAAACATGGTGGATAAGTCAAAATTCAAATGTTTCAAATGTGGCTTGGCAGGGCATTTTGCCAATGAGTGTAGAAAGTCAGATTCCAGTAAGAAAAAGTTTGAGTCTGTGGATTATAAGCAAAAATATTTTGATCTACTCAAGCAAAAGGAAAGGGCTTTTATTACACAAGAAAATGACTGGGCAGCAGATGGTCTGGATGAAGATGAAGATGTCAGCTATGTCAATCTAGCCCTAATGGCCAAGTCTGATGAGACAGAGACAAGTTCCTCAAGCAATCAGGTAATTACTACAAACCTTGCACATTTATCTAAAGCTGAGTGGAATGATGCCATAAATGACATGTCTACAGAGTTATATCACTTGCGTGTTACACTTAATACTCTTACTAAAGAAAATGCTAAAATCAAAGAAAACAATCTGTTTTTAAGTGAGAGGAATAATGTGCTTGAGTCTCAGTTTATTGATTTTGAGAAATTAAGAATTGAGTGTAAGATTGCTAAGGAGGAATTAACTGAGTCCTTGAAAAAGGAAGAAATTTTAAAGAAGCAGCTCGAGCGTGAACAAGAGGTGATTAAAGCTTGAAAAACATCCAGGGATGTCCATGCTCAAATCACCAAAGTTCAAGGAATCGAGTCTTTCTGTGATGAAGCCTGGAAAAAGAACAAAGAGAAACTAGAACCTAATTTGGTAGATGGACTGCTAACAGATGTAGACTCGACGGATGATGAGGACTATCCATTGGATAACAAAAAGTGTTATCCGTCGAATGATGAAAATCCTCATCCGTCGGCTGTGAGCAAGCCCATTAGCAAAGCCAAACTAGTTAAGCTGAATGAGAAGTATGGGTCTGTTTCCAAGAACTTTGTTTCAGGAGAGTCAAGTCAAGTTAAGAAAGGGAAAAAGGCTAATGTTGGTCACATGACTGTCAAACAGTTAAGTGACAGACTTGAGAAAATTGAGGTAAAAACAGAGACTAAAAGGAAAAACAATAGGAATGGTAAAGTGGGGATTAACAAGCACAATAACTACACACCTGATAAATATGCTCCTAGAAAAATCTGTGTCAAGTGTGGTAGTGTAAATCATTTATCTGTTAATTACAAATCTGCCATGCCTACTCCCATGTCTGTTCAGTCTCAATTTCCTAACATGAATGCCATGCCTCCCATGCCTGTTAATGCTATGCCTACACATAACATGAATGCACAGTTTGCTAATATGCCATTTGCACCTAATCCTTATTATGCTGCATATAGTATGCCACAAATGCCGTTTAGCATGCCTTACTGGAATAACATGTTTACACCAAGCATGCCATTTCCTGTTAGTTATAATATGCATGATGATGAATCTGAAATTCCTAAGTCAAATGAGAAAAGACCTAAGAAACATAAAAAGAAAGCTAACAAGGCAGGACCCAAGGAAACTTGGGTACCAAAATCAACTTGATTTGATTTTGATGTGTGCAGGGAAACAGAAGGAATCTTTGGTACTTGGATAGTGGTTGTTCAAGACACATGACTGGTGATTCTACCCTGCTCACAGAGTTTAAGGAGAGAGATGGCCCATGTATTACTTTTAGAGATGACATCAAGGGTTATACTGTGGGATATGGCTTGATTTCAAAGGACAATGTCATCATTGAGGAGGTTGCCTTAGTGGATGGTCTCAAACATAATCTGTTGACTATCAGCCAGCTTTGTGACAAAAGCAATTCAGTAACCTTCAACTCAGAAGCCTGTGTTGTGACTAATAAAAGAAGCAACAAAGTGGTACTCACTGGTGTGAGAAAAGGAAATGTTTATCTAGCAGATTTCAACTCATCCAAAGCAGAGTCTGTAACTTGTCTTCTCAGTAAAGCAAGTTAGGATGAAAGTTGGCTATGGCACAAGAAGCTATCCCATTTAAACTTCAAGACCATGAATGAGCTAGTAAAGAAAGAACTGGTAAGAGGCATTCCTCTGGTGGAGTTTTCAAAGGATGGACTGTGTGATGCCTGCCAAAAAGGGAAGTAGATCAAAGCATCATTCAGGAAGAAACTTGATTCAACAATTGAAGAGCCTTTGCAACATCTTCACATGGATTTGTTTGGACCAGTCAATATATTGTCCATCTCAAGGAAAAGATTTTTCCTAGTAATTGTAGATGATTTCTCAAAGTTCTCTTGGACATATTTCCTAAAGTCTAAAGATGAGGCTAGTGAAATTATCATCAATCACATAAGGCAATTCAACAATCATCCTGATTTCAAAGTTAGAAGAATCAGGAGTGACAATGAAACTAAGTTCAAGAATTCTGTCATGAGACCATTTTGTGAGAAAATGGGATTCTGCATGAGTTTTCAGCAGCAAGGACTCCACAAGAGAATGGAGTAGTGGAAAGGAAGAACAGATCACTTATTAAAGCTGCAAGGACAATGCTTAAAGAATCTAAACTACCAATATATTTCTGGGCTGAAGCTGTAAATACTGCATGCTACACTCAGAACATTTCTCTGGTTAATCAAGCAAGATGCATGACTCCCTATCAATTGTTCAAGAACAAGAAGACAACTCTAAACTTTCTTCATGTCTTTGGCTGCAAATGCTATATCCTGAGAAATCAAACTAATCAAAATGGGAAGTTTGATGCTAAAGCAGATGAAGGAATTTTTGTTGGATATGCTGTTGGTATAGCATATAGAGTCTACAATCTAAGAACCAACATTATTGTGGAATCTATACATGTTGTGTTTGATGATAAAAAGATTGAAGGACTGAAAGATGGAGATTACTATGAGAGCCTCAAATTCGACAATGTGGAGATGGTTAGTGATGACAGTGATGATGAAAGTGATCAAGAAACAGTGTCTAAAGATATTGCAGACAAATCTACTACCAATGAAGCACAAAACTCAACATTTGTCGAGTTGCATAATGCTTCATCCGTCGAAAGGCAATTTGCGTTATCCGTCAGGAGATAACCTGTAACGCCCTCCAGACACGGGGTATAAGTCTGGGGGTTACTAGCTAACTATCAAACCTGTACAATCTGATTAACAATTAATAAAGAAAGGAAATTAAACCCCTTTAACATTAACCAGGATCTTTTTAAGTTGAAGAATAAAAACAAGAACCACTAACTACTTTATTACAAACCAAATTCAAAATCTCACAACTCTCTTTATTACAAGCCATTGTCTAATCCATTTTAATTAAGTTCAACTTTTATTCAACGCACACACACACTATCTATCAATACTCCCCCTGTTCGGGCAACTCAAAGCTTTCATCCTGGATTGGGATCAACACCTTGGGTATGAGAGGATCCCAAGGCTTGACCCGCTTCTTTACCACTCGAGTCCTGATGGGTTTCATATTCCTTCTTAACTGAAAACAATAAGGTGAATGACAACAAAAAGGGTGAGCCAAAAATTGCTCAACAAGTCCACAAAAATATAAACAGTGTTAAAGTATTTTAAATGAATCTGTAATCCCGGGTATATCTGCAAAGATATAACCCCCACGAGAATAGAAAGAAGGCCATTACTGGCGAGTACAAAAGAACTAAACTGGACACAAGTTCGCATCTATATTCTGCTGATCAGTCAGAATATAATACAGATCTATATCTCAATATATAAATCCAGTCGGGTACCCAGGCACTACGGCCCATGTCGAGGCACCAGTCATATCCTGGTCCTCAGGATTAAGACACACTCAATCCCAAAATATCATTATCCAGTCCATCGCTTAGCAATCGGAACAATCGGTATGCTTTGATATATTCTAAACACCAGAATATATCAATCTCAATGTATCACCAATGAAATATTAACAAAGGAATAGCAAGTGTGTATCAATGATTAAGAACAAGAATCAAAAGAGTGCAAATATGATAAGCATTGGAAGAAATGTCACTATTCTGAAAGTAGAATAGGGGAAAAACTTGCCTTCTGTGCGACTCACTGTAAATATGTCACCTTTGTTTAATACCGACTCAACCTGCCTTGTTGGCTTAGCTTCTGTTAGAGAAATACACTGATTTAGTCATTTCGTACTTCAATTGCATCTTGAATCGACTTCACACCGTTCCTAACATCTACCAATGCGCTTATGACTGACTCATGTATTACTTATTAGTAAATAAGACTCCATTAACCACGTAATACACATAAGCACAAAATCATTTTTATAGTTAAAATAATTTTTAGAACCAAAATCGACTCGCTGATCGCTCAACTGATTGTTATCTAACTCGTTTCCCATTTTTCCGGAATTTTTCGAACTTGTCTCGGCACTCGTTTCGACTGATAATCAAACAAGTAACAAAATCAACTAATTTCTAGAAGAAATTAAGCTTTAGTATTATTTTTAATGAAAAGAATTCATTTTTCTGAGTCAACAGGCTTTCGTTTTACTCGAATCGGACTAACGGTCTAATTATTATCAATTAAACACTGATAATTCAATTTATTATTCACTATAAATAATTATTACTAATTTTTAAAACTCGAAATAATTTTTAAATCATTATTTAAGAAAAATCAGAAGTAAAAATGATTTTTCTATAATTTTTGGAATTAAAATAAATTTATTATGATTTATTGAAAATTATTTGATTAATTATCAAAATAACTAATCATTTTTAAATAATTAATAAATAGTTAATAAATAATTAAGAAAATAATTAAATCTGATTTTTAGAAAATAATTTAGAATTATTTATAATATAAATCAATTAATTAAATAATTAATTAATCAATTTATAAAATAAACAAATCTGATTTTTAAAATTAATAAAAATAAAAATAAAATTAAAATTCCAGAAACATCTGTCAGAAACCAAACATCTGACAAAACAGATCAAAACCGGGTATTTTATACGGGTCAAACGGGTCAAAATCCGGGTCGTGAAGAACACGCCGGATTTTGCCCAAAATCCGGCCACCGGTGCAGATTCCGGTGAGCCATTTTCAGGCCAAAAACAGAACCGTTTGGTTCGTTTTACACAGGGTTTCAATTCCTGGCAATTACCCCAATCTGTTCCCGGCCAAAACAACCCAAAAACATCCCTGAAACTTCATCTCCGATCAAAATCAAACTCAACTCCGGCCAAAAACCTATCTTTTGATTCTGTAAACCAAACTCAACGTTCTATAGTGGAAGTTAAAGCTATGAACACATACAATCAAAGCCCTAACATATCAAGAATCAAATAAGCACAGAAATCATCGAGTTGTGATTTGAAAATCTGACATAAACCCTAGAAATCGTGAATCACTATACAGACATCGTTCGTTCAATCAAACACCATGAATCAACTTTAAATCATCTAACAAAGCTATATCAATCATCAAAACATCAAAATAACCCTGCAATCAAAAAGTCCTAATTCGAACATAAACCCTAGAATTTAAAAATCAAAAACTACGAATTAAAACGTGAAATTGATGCTAGAAATGGAAAGATTAGATCAAAACCTTCTATTTGGGTACTCGAACTGCTTGATTTGGTACTGTAATCTGCTCAAAATCACGGCTTGAATTCTCGACCCGACCCTATTCTTCCCGACCCGAATTACAGAGAATTTTTGTATTTTTCTGAATTTTACTGATTTATTAATTATAATTAATTAATAATTAGGCTATTTATAGTAGTAAAATTAATACTCTTAAATAAAATTAAGGGGCTAATTATACATCAAATAAAAATATTTGACCCTAATTTTTATAATTTTTTAGTATTAAAATTTAATTTATAAATATTTTATATATGCAATATATATGCCAAAATTTCCCAAAAATTGTGAATATTACAAAAATGCAAGGAAATAATATAAATGAAAGTCCTATAATTTTATAAAAATAAAAATGTGATTTTTGTGCGGTTTTTAATACCCAATGGGGCCCGAAAAAGTTATTTTTCGTAAAACGAGAAAATTTATAAAATGTCTAGATGTTCAGAATAATGCGATGGAAAAGGCCGTTTGATGAAAAATAAGGCCCATTATTTTATTTGAAATACTGGCTTTAAAATCATGGTTCGGGTCGTAAAACGTTTAAAATGAAAGCGATGAATGCAAAATAAGACATCTGGAAAATATCTTAAAAATACAGAAATGACACAGAATGCACATAACACGTAACAAATAGGGTTTAACAGATAAGTACACATAACTGACACATTAAGACTCATAATTTATTATAATTATGCTATAATATAGACGTAAATTTCCCAGGCGTTACATCCTTCCCCCTAATAGGATTCTGTCCTCAGAATCTTCTATGAAAACAAATGAGGATATTTCTCTAACATCTCACTCTCAAGTTCCCAGGTTGATTCTTCAACCATAGGGTTTCTCCACAACACTCGCACTAAAAATACAGACTTATTTCTCAACACTTTCTCTCGCCGATCTAAAATTTTTACCGGCTGTTCTACAAAAGACATATCAGGTTGGATATCTATCGGTTCATACTCGATTACATGTTTAGAATCAGGGTTATATCGCTTAAGCATCGACACGTGAAACACATTGTGAATATGTTGCATATGAGGCGGTAAAGCTAATTCGTACGCAACTTTTCCAACTTTCTTCAAAATTTCAAATGGTCCGACGTATCGTGGTTTCAATTTACCCTTATTGCTAAATCTGGTTAATCCTTTCCATGGCGATATTTTGAGTAATACATTTTTTCCTTCCTGATAATCCATATATTTTCGTGCTTGATCTGCATATTTGCTGTTAGATATATTTGATAATGTCATGGCTAATATGTTTTATGTTTAGCTTTCAGATCTTACTGAACAGGATAAATCAGTACTTAACTGTTGATCAGTACTTATACTGGAAGTCAGGACTTAAGGATATCAGTACGTATGTTATCAGGAGATAATCATCAGAATATAGATATCAGAACTTAAGTGTTGAAGGACAATCAGATAAGGACAGTAGCTGATTAAAGGAAAGAAGATTGAGATAAACATAAGAAGAGATATGCATGAAGAAGGAATTCTGTGAAGAATGGAATACTTGGAAGAAAAGATATCTGATTGATATTTTTAGGAAGCAGAATTATATTCCATATCAATTAGCGATTATCTTGTAACTGTGTAGTATATAAACACAGACATAGGGTTTACACTATAAGTGTTATCATTATTAGAAAAGATTATTCATTGTAACCCTAGCAGCTCTCGTGATATTTGTTCATCACTGAGAGGTAACAGTTCCATACTGTAACAGAGTTTATTGTTTTAATAAAGTTTGTTTTCTGTTACTTAAGTTCTTAAAGTTCGATTTGAGTGTACTATACACTGTATTCACCCCCTCTACAGTGTGTGTGTGACCTATCAATTGGTATCAGAGCTACTCTGTTAACACACATACAGTTAAAGATCCAAACACAATCATGTCGGACACAGAAACTCCAACTAAGCCTACCACAACTGAGGAACCACCAAAGACACAAATTCAGAGTCGGTATGAGACCATCAGAGTCCCCATACTGAGACCATCTGAATATCCCATATGGAAGGTAAGGATGACCATGTTCCTGGAAGCAACAGATCCAGAATACCTTGATAGAATCAAGGAAGGTCCTCACAAACCAACCAAACTCGCTGTTGCAGTTGCAGGTGAAGCAGCACAAACCGTACCAAAGGAGAAGAGTGATTATACTGCTGAACACATAGCATCAATTGCTAAGGATGCTAAGGTACGAACGACACTTAATGCATAATGCCATTGATAATGTAATGTCAAACAGGGTAATCAACTGCAAGACTGCTAAGGAGATATGTGATGCTCTGGAAACAAGGTGTCAGGGAACTGACACAATTAAGAAGAACAGGAAGACAATACTCACTCAAGAGTATGAACACTTTGACTCAAAGGCTAATGAGTCATTGAATGATTTATATGATAGATTTGTCAAACTTTTGAATGATTTGTCATTGGTTGATAAAGAGTATGATCTTGAAGATTCAAACCTTAAGTTCCTGTTAGCTCTTCCTGAATGCTGGGATTTGAAGGCAACGACAATAAGAGACAACTACAATCTTGATGAAACAA
Source organism: Apium graveolens (assembly GCF_009905375.1). NCBI lineage: Eukaryota > Viridiplantae > Streptophyta > Magnoliopsida > Apiales > Apiaceae > Apium > Apium graveolens. Next base: position 279,467,615 of record NC_133648.1, read on the forward strand.
CTCTTGACGAAATCTATGGAATGCTCAAGACTCATGAGCTGGAGATGGAACAAAGAAGCAAGAGGAAAGGAGGAAAGTCAAGGACAGTTGCTATTAAGGCTGTAGAAGAATTCCCCAAAGCAGCTTCCTCAAAGAAAGACAAGGGTAAAGCTCTTTTCATAAAGTCTGATACTGAGTCATCAAGTTCTGAGAGTGATGATGACTCAGATTCTGAAAGCTTGCCTGAGACTGATGCTGATGAGGAGATGATAAAGCTGTGTGCTCTTATGGTGAAAGGAATCACAAAGATTGCATACAGGAAGTTCAGGAAGGGAAAGAAGTTTTCCAGGAAAGGCATAAGTTCTGATAAGAAGAATTTCAGAAGATCTGAAGGCAGAGGAGGAAAGTCTGACAGAGGAGATTACACCAATGTTAAATGCTATAACTGTGGTGAGAAAGGCCACATATCTCCTGACTGCAAGAAGGTAAAGGGTGACAAAGGCAAGGCTCTTGTCACAAAGCAAAAAAGCTGGACAGACACCTCAGACTCTGAAAGTGAGGAGAACTATGCATTGATGGCAAATGCTGATAAAGAAAGTGCTGAGAGCAGTTCTGAAGCTGCTGAAACAAAGGTACCTCAGACTACTTATGCTTTTCATACTGATGATATTAATGAGTTGAGAAGATATCTTAAAACCATGTTTGTTAGTTATAGAGATCAAACTTTAACATGTGAAAGATTAACTTCTGAGAATCTTGCATATAAGAAAAGAAATGATTTCTTAGAAAAAGAGTTAGTCATGTTCCATCAAACTCAGAAGGATAGAGATGATGCTTTTTATGTTAGAAATGAAGTGCTAAAATTAAATGAATCTCTAAAAACTGAGTTAGAAAAGGAAAGAGAGATTATCAGGACTTGGACTAACTCTGGCAAAACAACTCAAAATTTGCTAAGTAGTGGAAACTGGAAAGAGGGCTTAGGTTATGGAGAAGATAAGAATGATAAAGGAACTGAAGAAATTAAGCCTGTTGTTAAGCAAAAGCCAAAGTTTAAACCTGTTAAGTTTGTAACTGTAAAGTCTGAAAATGAGAAATCAGAAGTTAAAGAGGAATTAACTTCTGACAAACTAAAACAGGAAAAGACAGCTGAAGTGAACATAGGCTTAATGATGAAGAAGCAGCTTAAACATAAGCTGAAAGATGTTAAGAATGCAAACAAGGTAAAATCACCTAGGAAAAATAGGAATGGAAAGGAAGGTGTGAATAAAAGTAATGATTATAAACCTGTTCCTGATGCTCATAGGAAAACATGTCATAACTGTGGAAGTTCTAACCATCTGGCTTCTTTTTGCAGGAAGAATAAGAATATTAACTCCTTACCTTCAAAATCAGGAGTTAAGAGTCAGTCTGTTAGATACAAACCACAAAATCCTTGTTTTCATTGTGGTAGTTTATGGCATTCCATTTATACTTGTAAGGAATATCATAGTTTGTACTATGATTATTATCAAATAAAACCTTCTTTGAAGAAAGTTTCCATTGTTCCTTCTAGTGTAAATTCTGATTCAAAGTCTGATAGTGTAAGTTCTGATAAGAAAAATGTTAACATAAACTCTGATGCTAAATCCGCTGCAAATGTTAACAAACTTAATAAGGCCAAAGGATCCAAGCAAGTCTGGGTCCTTAAAACTAATAATTAGTGGTCTTTGTGATTGCAGGGCAACAGGAAAAATATTCTAGTTCTGGACAGTGGATGTTCAGGACATATGACTGGAAATAAGGCCCTGCTATCAGACTTTGTGGAGAAAGCTGGCCCAAGTGTTTCTTATGGAGATGGCAACATTATAAAAACATTTGGGATATGGCAATATCAATCTTGGAAATGTCATAATTAAACAAGTAGCTCTGGTCTCAGGACTTAAACACAACCTACTGAGTATAAGTCAAATCTGTGACAGAGGTTATCATGTTGATTTCTTTGAAGAACACTGTGAAATAGTGAGTAAATTTAAAGGCAAAGTTGTTCTGAAAGGATACAGGTGTGGTAACATTTATGAAGCTAAGCTTTCAACAAGTACTGATGGTTCTGTAATCTGTCTGATGAGTAGAGCATCAATTGAAGAAAGCTGGAATTGGCATAAGAAACTCTCTCATTTAAATTTCAACAATATAAATGAACTGGTCAAGAAAGATCTTGTGAGAGGATTGCCAAACACAGTATTTGCTCCTGATGGTCTTTGTGATTCATGTCAGAAAGCCAAACAAAGAAAATCTTCATTCAAGAGCAAGACTGAATCATCAATTTTTGAGCCTTATCATCTAATACATGTTGATCTATTTGGTCCAGTAAATGTCATGTCTATTGCAAAGAAGAAGTATGCATTGGTCATAGTGGATGAGTTCACCAGATACACATGGGTGTATTTCTTGCACACAAAAAGTGAAACTGCATCTATCTTGATTGATCATGTCAAACAGCTGGATAAAATGGTCAAAGATTCTGTGAAAATTTTAAGGAGTGATAATGGCACTGAGTTCAAGAATTTGATAATAGAAGAGTTCTGCAAAAGCCATGGAATAAAGCAGGAATTTTCTGCTCCTGGAACTCTACAGCAAAATGGAGTTGTTGAAAGGAAGAATAGAACTCTCATTGAAGCTGCACATACAATGCTTGAAGAAGCAAAGCTTCCAACCTATTTCTGGGCTGAAGCTGTGCAGACTGCTTATTTTACTCAAAATGCAACACTCATTAACAAGCATGGAAAAACACCATATGAGATGGTGAAGAAAAAGAAAGCCAAATCTGAAATATTTTCATGTATTTGGATGCAAGTGTTTTGTTCTCAAGACTCATCCTGAACAGCTATCAAAGTTTGATCTAAAAGCTGATGAAGGAATCTTTGTTGGATATCCACTTTCCACAAAAGCCTTCAGAGTCTATAATTTGAGAACAAGAGTGGTCATGGAATCTATCAATGTCTCTTTTGATGACAAGAAGATTACTGGTCTTGAAGATTTCATCGACCATGATCAGCTGAGATTTGAAAATGAAGACTCAAATTCTGATACTGAAAATCCTGACAGTCTAAGTCCTGATACTGTAAACTCTGATGGATTAAACTCTGATGTTATTGAAACTGTGGTGACTACGTCAAAGGAAGATGCACCTATGCAGGGGGAGCATACTCAAGATCCTACCACATCTCAAGAAACATCAGAACATGCATCTGGCTCTTCAAGTTCTGATTCGTCAAGTTCTGATAAGTCAAGTTCTGATAGTGCTGAAAATCTAAATACTGAAGAATCCAACTCAGAGAGCATAGTTTCAGGGGGAGCATCAGAAAATGAAAATGAAGATAGCATGGATCATGGGGGAGCATCCAGTTCTAGAGAAAACCTTCCATCTGCAAGGAAGTGGACAAAATCACATACACCTGATTTGATAATTGGAAATCCTGATGCAGGTGTCAGAACTAGAACAGGTACTTCAAATGAATGTCTTTACAATTCTTTTCTCTCTCAGACTGAGCCAAAGAAAGTGGAAGAAGCTCTTCAAGATGCTGATTGGGTGCAAGCAATACAGGAAGAGTTGAATGAATTTGAAAGAAACAAAGTCTGGACCCTAGTGCCAAGACCAAAGAATAGATCTATTGTTGGTACAAAGTGGGTATTTAGAAACAAAACTGACAGTGATGGCATAATTACAAGGAATAAGGCAAGGCTAGTTGCAAAAGGATATTCTCAACAGGAGGGAATTGATTATGATGAAACATTTGCACTTGTTGCTAGGTTAGAAGCCATAAGGATATTTTTGGCTTATGCTGCTCACAAAAAGTTTACTGTCTTTCAAATGGATGTGAAAAGTGCTTTTCTCAATGGAGAATTGGAGGAAGAGGTATATGTTGAACAACCTCCAGGTTTTGTAGATACCAAACATCCAGATTATGTCTACAGGCTTGATAAAGCATTTTATGAACTTAAGCAAGCTCCTAGAGCATGGTATGAGACTTTAGCTCAATTTCTTCTGGAAAGTGGATTCAACAGAGGGACAATAGATAAAACACTGTTCTACCTCAACCATGGAAAGGACTTACTTTTGGTCCAGATTTATGTTGATGATATCATTTTTGGATCTACAAATGATAAACTTTACAAGAAGTTTGCCAAACTAATGCAGTCAAGATATCAGATGAGTATGATGGGGGAACTTAGCTATTTTCTGGGCCTTCAAGTCAAGCAGAATGAGGAAGGCACTTTTATTTGTCAAACCAAGTACACCAGAAACTTGCTAAAGAAATTTGGAATGCAAGATTGTTCAAGTGCATCCAATCCAATGGCCACTGCTACAAAACTGGATAAGGATACCGGTAAATCAGTAGATATTACTGACTACAGAGGTATGATTGGCTCTCTACTCTATCTAACTGCTAGTAGACCTGATATCATGTATGCTACCTGTCTTTGTGCAAGATTTCAAGCAGATCCAAGAGAACCTCACTTAACAGCTGTAAAAAGAATCTTTAAGTATCTTAAAGGAATAGCTGCTCTGGGATTATGGTATCCTAGAGAATCAGATTTTAAACTAATAGGTTACTCAGATGCAGATTTTGCAGGGTGCAAAATTGACAGGAAAAGCACAAGTGGAAGCTGTCAATTTCTTGGAGGCAGATTGGTTTCTTGGTACAGCAAGAAACAAAAGTCAATTTCCACATCAACTGCAGAAGCAGAGTATATTGCTGCAGGAAGCTGTTGTGCACAGATTCTTTGGATGAAGAATCAGTTACTGGATTATGGGTTAACATATTTCAAAATCCCTATTTACTGTGATAATCAAAGTGCTATTGCTATGACAGGTAATCCAGTTCAACACTCTATGACAAAGCACATCAGCATCAGGTACCACTTCATCAGGTAACATGTGGATGAAGGTACAGTGGAATTGCATTTTGTTCCCACAGATCAACAACTGGCAGATATCTTCACAAAACCACTGTGTGAAGCTACTTTTACAAGATTGGTAAATGAACTTGGAATGGTTTCAGGTTCTTTCTCTAAATCTGCTTAGACTTGTTCTGTGTTATCAGACTTTATGCTCAGTATTTACAGAATTAATCTCATTGTATATTCTGTGCTTAATTGATAAATGTCTTTAAGTACTGACTGTTGTCTGTTATATGTTTCTAAACTCTGATAAGTGATATGTCTGTTCTAGTACCTATTCAATCCTATGAGGATAACTGTGCTAGATACTGACCTAGTAGTCTTCAATAAACAAATGATTCCATGTAAGAAGTAATTATTTCAGTGGAAATCTTATGACACTAGCAAATTCTGATAATTGAGCTTAGTTAAGTTTACTTTGTATATCTTATTACTAAGTCACAAATTAGAATAATGCTACTCATCTGTTAAGTTCTGATACTAGTAAAACTGCTGAATGTACTAAGTGCTGATAAACCTCACTTATCAAAAGAAAAAGCAAAAAGATCAAAGAATAAAATTAGGTACTCCTTTGAGATCTAGAGTAAAAATGTGGAAGGGACGACCCAAGTGCATTGCAGGTATTAAGTAAATATGTATTAGAAAAGCAAAATATTTTCTTGGTGACTTTTCACACTCTATGATTACTGGAGAAATACTCTGATAATAGCATAAATTCTGATAAACAGTCGTGACTCACTTACACTGAGAAGCCACTGTAAAATAGAATTTCAAAAGATGCATAAAATTAGCACAAAACAGTTGAGGTGGACTCAAGCATGAACTCATTCATCAGTAGGTTTCAGGACAATGACAGCTCTTTAGCAAAATTTTAGTTATGCCTTATTTCTAAGATGTACTGAAGTGAATCAGACTTTACTCTTTGTCTGTTATTTAGCTTAATGCACACACTAATCACTCCATCTGAATGATGAAAATTTCTGTGGTGGTCTATGTTATTTTAGATAAACAGTCATTGTGTCATTTTTGCACAAATTCTGAGGACAAGTTCTAGTTACACGTTCTGATGATTAAGTTCTGACGTCTATAACTCAGAACTTGTATGAGGATTTACTAAGATGGGCATTCCTTTTTCGAGTTAAGAAATTATGTTCTGATGACTGTTAAGTTCTGATATAGGTCTAAGTTATGATTTCTCAGTCTAATCCTTTACTTGGCTTATCTGTGAATAAAATTTGATAACAGTCTCAGTTCGAACTAGAATATGTTGAAGTGGAAGATTAATAGTCACTATGATTAGGATTAATGGTATTCGTCCTTGAACAGTCCACTGTTTCTTGTTTCTTGTGCGTTTTAAAACATGATTCCTCTTTCCAATGACTGTTATTCTTTTTCAAAGTCTAGGGAGACGAGGTAGAATTAATTCTACCTGTCAGCATTCAATATCCTTGCGTCTCCTGGCATTCTCTTGCCTATATAAACAGCCACTTCACATTAGTCTTCTCATCATACTTTTATCACAAATTCAGTCTTGTTTTTCATTTACTATCACAAATGGATGAATTTGGCTGGTTCTACAATTACGGTGATGAGACTGTGCATGTCTTTTTGAATGGAATTCCAACTCCCTACCCTATCACCAACATCCCTCACAATCTCTGGATTCAATTTCCAGAGGTTATCAAACGTGATCTGGTGGCCGTTCGAAGAGACCTTCACCTTCGTCGTATCCGTCAGCAAGAGCGAATCATACGACTCGCCATCTTGTTTGTCGAAGATAGGAAGAGGAAGATGACTTAATCTTGTCTTCTTCCTGTTTTTCTTCATCATCAGCTTTGTCAGGCTTCTTAGCTAGGACTAAGGCTGTTGATGTTAGATTTAGAAGCTTAGGGAAAATCTTGTATAAATATTGATGTTATTTCCATTTCATAAATGTATTGACTTGATATATTAATAAAAATTGTTTTTACTTCAAGATTTTGTCTCTGAGTTATTTTATCTTGTGTTGATAAATCCTGATTGATATTCTGATGACCATTTAAATTTTGTTTTTATTTAAGTTCTGATTCTCTGTCAGCATTTATTCATCGAAATTATCTCGGTCATTTTTAACATGATTTATTTTCAGAATATTAATGTTGCAGTGAAAAATAAATCAATCAGTGCTAACGGGTTAAATTTTGAATTAAAATTGTTTCCCTTGATAAATGGAACAGTTTTTCCTTGAAACTCGGCAAATGGGTAAGTAATGATTACTATTTTCTCGAGCCCAGTAACTATCCGTTATTACTACATGTCTGACAGGTGTCCAACGCTAAAAATTTTTTGTATAAGTACAGCAGAGAGAAGATTTCTTTAATCTTTTTAATTTCTTCATCTTTTATCTCTCTTCTTACTTTTACTCTCCTTCACTTTACTTTTTCCGTTATTTTCATACAGACATTATATCAAACACCTAACAGGCATACTTAATTCTCAATTTTTTCACATGGCACCAAAGGATTTAATCATTGATGGAGCTAAGTTTGTCCCTAACAACTATGCTGCAGTTCTTGATCACACTGAAGCTCCATCTGAATTGCACTTTGTGCAAGATCTTCTTGCACATAGTGAGGTTGGGTAAGCTCTAACTCAGCCTGAATTATTTTCAAGTCAACAAGTTCTGAGGTTCTGGAGGACTGGAGTTTTTGATGATGGTGGTAAACGAGGAACTCCCAGTATTATCTTCCAAGTGGGTGATTCATCCTATGTAGTCACTCCTGGTACAGTACGAAGAGCATTACATCTTCCAGAAGATTGTACTTTCTCTATACCAGAGGAATCAGAACTTTGGGAGTTAATGACTGATTTGGGATATGAAAAGAGTCTGATGAAACTAGGACAATTGAAACGGGCTCATATCAGAAGAGAATGGAGTTTCTTCTTCGATTGCATCACCAAGGCTTTTGGCAACAAGTGTTCAAACTTTGATGCTATCCCAATAATGAGTCAGCACATCGGGTATGCACTTATCAATCAAACTCACTTTGATTTTGCAACTGCTTTAATTGGTTTTATTGGGGATAGGATGACAGAGGATAGAACTGTTGTTTACTTTGCTCGATTCTGTCAACTTATTTACACTTATTGTACTGATGAACCTCAGTTAGTCAGCACTCAAACCCCACCTTTTAAGGTTGCAAAAAGGTACTTTAACGACCTGATAAATGCTGACACAAAGAAATCAATGGTGAGACCATTACAGATTCCTCAGTATTTGAAACAGATTCTGGTAAATGATGATCCTGCTACTTACCAATCTGTTTACTCCAATGTTCAACCAACTCACCATAACCAAAATTCATCATTTTCAGTCCCTACCACTCAGGGTATATCTCAGCCTACCCTCAGAACTTATCTCAAATCCTATCTCTCCACTTCACAGACTGCTCAACCTTCTTCTTCAGCACCTACTGTGAAGCCTACATCCTCTAAGCCAAAGAGAATAAAGACTGTTCCTCAAACACCTCAAAAGAGGAGGAGGATTACTTTGAGAGATGAATCAGATTCTGCGGAACAGATTCCTTCTTCAGAACCTGTGGTTTATGAAGCTGAGAAAGCAACTTCTCAGAAGGATTCTGATATTGGGGGTTCTAAGCTTCTCAAAAGGCTTAGACGAATGACTGTTCCTGAAACTCCCAAAGAATCCAAATCAACAAGGAAGTACAAGAAACAGAGGGCACAAAGGCCAGTTTCAGATGATGAAGAGGAAGCAGCTAAGGAAGGGGATCAGGAATCTTTGATCTCACAAGATAAGGAATTTGCTCCAGTCACTTCTTCTCTATCAACTCCATCTCAGGAAGCTGTATCTGACAAGGCTATCTCACCATCTGTGTCACTTGTTGATCCAGGCACAAGTGCTGAAATTGATATTCAGAACCTGGTTGTGCCTGAAATACTTTTCTTAGAAGCTCCAACAGAAAATAATCCTTCCACAACACCTGTTACTGATGCTGTTCAAACTCCAGAGTTATCAACAACACCTTCTTTGCATCAAGATGCTGATGATCAGACTTTAGGTGAGCATCAGGATTTGGCTGTTGATCAAAACTTAGTATCAGATCAGCAATTAGAGGATGTTGAAGCCTACATTGCTACTCACACTGTTGTCTTATCAGAAGATACTGATTCTTTAAGTTCTGATGTTGCAAATGCTGGAGATACTGGTGAAGCTGCTCCAACTATCGATGCTAATGAAGCAGGTCCTTCAGGACATACTCCTCAACCGACTCTTCCTAAGTCTGAACTGGTAAAGGAGTTTGTTATCAGGGATGCACCAGTACCTTGGAGTGAAACTCCTGCAGATCAGGAGTGGACTAAGGAATGGAATTCAGTTTCATGTGTTCCAAATGCATTACATCTTGCTGAGCACTTGACTAAAGCTGATGAAATGTTAAATTCTGATGATTTTAAAACCCAGCTTAGAGTCACTGCATTGAGTACTAAACATCTACAAGGTCTTCATTCAACTACTCATGCAGAGCTACACAAGATTTAGAAGAACTTTATCAAACAAGAACAAGTTTGGAAAATTGATAAGAAAAAGTTCTTTCAACCTACCATTGACAGGATTGCTTATATTGAGAAAACTCAAGAGAAACAACAAGCTCAGATTGATGACATTCTGACAAATCAAGCTTCTCAGCAATCGTAACTTACTAAAATCCAATCCTCAGTGGAATTACTTATCTCTCTTTTACTACCTGCTGATGCCAAAAAGGGGGAGAAGGTAATTAAGTCCAAATGCAACACTAACAAGACACTGCAAGGAAAGGATGATGGAAATGATGATCAAGGATACTCTGGAATGGGTAGCGGTCATAGTCAAGGTAGAAGATACACATCAAGACAAGCTAGTCACAGGACAAGTTCTGATACTGGGAAAAGAATAAGTTCTGCTGCTGGTAAAAGGATAAGTTCTGATGAACTTCTAGATCTTGATGAAGAAATGTCAAGACAGTTATTTCTTCAAGAAAATCCAGGAATGGACTTGGAAAGTTTAAAGGAAGAAGAAGCCAGACTTAAATCAGAGAAAGTCACGTCTAAATCTGAAGCTTCTGGTAAAAAGTCACTTCCAAAACCTAAAGGCATTGTGATCAAAGAAAGGACACATACTGAAGCAACATTGGCTAGATCACAACCACAGATAGATCCAAGATCCAAGGGTAAAGAAAAGGTTGGTGAACCTATCAAGGCTTATGTACCTCCTGAGGAAGAAGAAATTACTGATGAAAAAGTTGATCTTGCTCTGACTTCAAGAAAAGTTCTTAAAACAACCTCTGACATGGCTCAAGTTGTTCAGAGTCAAGAAATTCTAAGTTCTCATATTCAAAAGAAGCAAGTAACCTCTGACAGAGCTCAAGTTAACTTGATATCAGAAAATAGATCAAAGACACTCCTACCAGGATTCACTAAAGCAAAACAGACTCAATCCTTGAAGACTACTGCAAGTGGTTTTGAAGCAAGAGTAGTTACTGGAAAGGAAGCTAGAGATAAAACTGGATTGGGAAGTGCTGATGAAAGAAGAATACACAACACTACCAATGATCCAACTTCCTTGAGTGAACCAGGTATTGGAGCAACTCCTGAGAGATTGAATCAACTGGAATCTGTACAGATGGTTTACCATACCTACTTGAAATAATACATCATGTTGTATTTCATGACAGATGGTAGGGTTTATCATATAAGACAAAATGCCATTCCATTGAAGTATTTTGAAGAATTGGAGCATGTACTTTTCTTACTTCAAGTGGATGACAGAATAACAGGGACTGCTGCAAACTACTTAAAAGAACAGATTCAGAGACAGAAAAGGCTTTATTCTGTTAAGTCTGACAGCATATATGTTCCAAAGTACAGAGATCACAATGGTGATATTGTTGATATGAAGCCTAATACTGCACAGATCAGAACGTATCTTGGTATTAAGGGACTTGAATTCAATCTAGAGTCTGACAAAGCTTATGTTATAAGACTAGATCAGGAGTTGAGAAAAGCAAAGATCAATGATCTCAGAGCTGCAATCTTTCAAACTGGTGAAGATATTGCAGATCTTAAAGATGTTAAAAGGAGAATGATTGATGAACTAAGATATGCTGAGAAATGTTTCTTGAAGAACTATCTCAGAACAACTCCTGACATCAGAGAGATCAGAAAATGAAGAAGCCAAGTCGAAGATCTACAACTGCTTAAATTCTGATATTTATACAGACTGAAGTTGTTATCAGAAGTTGAAATTGGTAAAAACTTTAAGGACTGTAAGTTGTAGTTATCTAGTCTAATTCTCATGCATTTGTACTTAATGTTTTTGACATCATCAAATATCTGTTAAACTTGTATATTATGTTAATTTACAAGTTGGGGAGATTGTTAGATATATTTGATAATGTCATGGCTAATATGTTTTATGTTTAGCTTTCAGATCTTACTGAACAGGATAAATCAGTACTTAACTGTTGATCAGTACTTATACTGGAAGTCAGGACTTAAGGATATCAGTACGTATGTTATCAGGAGATAATCATCAGAAGATAGATATCAGAACTTAAGTGCTGAAGGACAATCAGATAAGGACAGTAGCTGATTAAAGGAAAGAAGATTGAGATAAACATAAGAAGAGATATGCATGAAGAAGGAATTCTGTGAAGAATGGAATACTTGGAAGAAAAGATATCTGATTGATATATTTTAGGAAGCAGAATTATATTCCATATCAATTAGCGATTATCTTGTAACTGTGTAGTATATAAACACAGACATAGGGTTTACACTATAAGTGTTATCATTATTAGAAAAGATTATTCATTGTAACCCTAGCAGCTCTCGTGATATTTGTTCATCACTGAGAGGTAACAGTTCCATACTGTAACAGAGTTTATTGTTTTAATAAAGTTTGTTTTCTGTTACTTAAGTTCTTAAAGTTCGATTTGAGTGTACTATACACTGTATTCACCCCCTCTACAGTGTGTGTGTGACCTAACATTTGCGTTGCCTGTTTTGCGTTGTATCGAGTCGTTTCCGAATAAGTTCAATCTTTTCTTTAGTCTGTTGGATTAATTCTGGCCCCAACATCTTGCGTTCTCCAACTTCATCCCAATGTACTGGTGATCTGCACTTTCTTCCGTATAATGCTTCGTACGGTGGCATTCCAATGCTTGCGTGATAACTGTTATTGTAAGAAAATTCTACCAAAGGTAAATGTTCATCCCAACTGCCTTCAAAATCAATCGCACAAACTCGTAGCATGTCTTTAATCGTTTGAATAGTTCTTTCACTTTGCCCATCGGTTTGCGGATGATAAGCGGTACTCATGTTTAATTTAGTTCCAAGACATTCTTGAAATTGTCTCCAAAATCTTGAGTTGAAACGAGGATCTCGATCAGACACGATAGATATTGGAACTCCATGTCGCATCACAATTTCCTTGAGATATAAGTGCACTAGCTTGTCGAGTGAAAATCTTTCGTTAATTGGTAAAAAATGTGCCGACTTCGTGAGTCTATCAATGATTACCCATATCGCATCATGATTTACCCTAGTCCTCGGTACTCCTACCACAAAATCCATCGCTAGATGTTCCCATTTCCATTCTGGAATGTCTAACGGTTGTAATAACCCACTCGGACGTTGATGTTCTGCTTTGACTCTCTGGCATGTGTAGCATTTACTCACCCATTCTGCTATTTCCTTCTTCATATTCGGCCACCAAAAGTTTTCTTTCAGATCACGATACATTTTTGTGCTTCTTGGATGAATGGAATACTTTGAATTGTGCGCCTCTCGCAATATTTCTTCTTTTAATTCTGCCACGTTAGGAATCCAGATTCTCGATGCAAAGCATAAAATTCCTTCATTATCTGTCTGAGTTATAATCTCCTCTCCCGTTAGGTCATCATCTTGACTCATCATTTCTTCTTGACAGCGGCGAATCTTCTCTAGCAACTCCGGTTGGAAAGTCATAGTGGAAATAGCTTCTGCAGATTCATTGGGAATACGAATTTCGATTTCCAATTTATCGAATTCCTTAGCTAATTCTTCACATGAAGTTAACAAATTCAATCTTTCTTTTCTGCTTAGCGCATCTGCCACAACATTTACTTTTCCTGGATGATAGCTGATCGTAACATCGTAATCTTTAATCAATTTCAGCCATCGACGTTGACGCATGTTCAGTTCCTTTTGCGTGAAGATATACTTCAGACTTTTATGATCTGTGTAGATTTCGCATTTTTCACCGTAGAGATAGTGTCTCCAAAGCTTTAATGCAAATACAATCGCTGTTAATTCCAGGTCATGCGTAGGATATTTATGTTCATGAGGTTTAAGTTGTCTCGAAGCATATGTGATGACATTACCGTGCTGCATCAATACACATCCTAACCCGCGATACAAAGCGTCGCTGTAAATGACGAAATTCCCTTGCTCGTCTGGCAATACCAGTACCTGTGCAGTTACTAACCGATTCTTCAATTCTTGGAAACTTTCTTCACATTTATCATTCCATACAAACTTTTCACTTTTTCGAGTTAACTTGGTTAACGGCGTTGCTATTTTCGCAAAATCTTTAACAAATCTTCTATAATATCCTGCCAATCCCAAGAAACTTCGAACTTCTGTTTGTGCCTTTGGTCTTTCCCAATTTAACACAGCTTCAATCTTCGCTGGATCGACTTGGATGCCTTCTCTACTGATGATATGTCCTAGAAATTGTACTTCCTTTAACCAGAATTCACATTTTGAAAATTTTGTGTACAGTTGCTCTTTCCTCAGAATTTCCAAAGTTATCCTCAAGTGCTCAGCATGCTCTTCTTCTGTCCTTGAGTAAATCAAGATGTCATCAATAAATACAATCACAAATTTATCCAAATACCTCTTGAATACTCTGTTCATCAGGTCCATTAATGTTGCTGGTGCATTGGTTAAACCGAATGCCATTACCAGAAACTCGTAATGCTCATATCTCGTACGAAACGCAGTTTTGGGAATATCTTCAACTTTAATCCTCAATTGATAATAGTCTGATCGCAAATCTATCTTCGAAAACCATGCGGCTCCTTTTAACTGATCGAATAAATCATCGATTCTCGGTAGCGGATATTTGTTCTTGATGGTGAGCTTATTCAACTCCCGATAGTCAATGCATAATCGCATGCTGCCGTCCTTCTTCTTTACGAACAACACCGGTGCACCCCATGGAGGTACACTGGGTCGTATGATGCCTCGGTCTAGAAGATCTTGCAGTTGCGTTGACAATTCCTTCATCTCAACTGGAGCCATTCGACATGGAGCTTTCGAAACTGGTTCTGTGCCTGGTGCTAGATCAATCATAAACCCGGTTTCTCGATCTGGCGGTAACCCTGGAAGCTCATCTGGAAAGACATCCGGATATTCACTTACAACTGGAATATCTTCTATTTTAGGACTTCCTTTCTCTGTATTTAACACGTAAGCTATGTATACCTCACAACCTTGTCGAAGCAATCATTTATTCTGCATTACGGTGAGAAATTTCTTCCGCTGTTTTTCGCCCTTGAATATTACCGTCGCATTTTCCGCATTTCGCAGTTTGACTTTCTTATTCGCACAATCTATCTGAGCATTATGACAAGCTAACCAATCCATTCCCAAAATGACATCGAATTCTGCTAGCTTAAAAGGAATCAAGTCTACAGAAAAATGATGTCCGGCTATTTCTACATCACACGCAGGACATACGCGATCTACTGGAACTTGGTCGTCATTCGCTAATTTTATAATTAACGTTTCGCCTAACCATTTGATTTCGCAATGTAATTTATCAAGAAATTCTTCAGAAATAAATGAATGGGTAGCTCCAGAATCAATTAATACTTTTGAACTTATGGAATTCACCAAAAGTGTACCTGCAATAACACTCGGACTCTACACTGCTTCTTTAATTGTCATGTTGAAAGTTCTTGCTCTGGGGTGATTAGGCAGCGGCGGAGGTAATGCCAACACTCTTGGAATACTAGCTGCCATAGCTGGTCCTTTGCAATTTCTGGCGATATGCCCTTTCTTCCCATACTGGAAACAAATCATTTCCGCTGTTCTACCCATTGAACCCTCGTTAGAATAATGCCCTTTCTGCTTACATCGATAACACGTTACATCCCTTTTAATACATACACCGGTATGTTTTCGATTACATATCTTGCAGTACGGCACTGGAACTCTGGCCATTCCCTGCTGACTGGGGGCTTGGAAATGATTACCTGTTTTCTGTGTACCTTGTCCTATCCTTTTAAAATTCAAATTTGTCCGGGCTTGAAATCCCGGCTTTCTACTGGAGTGGTCTTGGAAACTTCCCTGTTCTTTGTCTTGCTGAGATCTTTCACTTTCCCCTTCAATAATCAAAGCTTTCTGGACTACGGCGGTATACGTTTCTAATTCAAAAACTGCAACTTGGCCACGAATCCATGGTCGTAATCCTTCTTGAAATCTCTGAACTAGCTTTTCTTCAGTTTCAACCTGTTCTGGGACAAACCTAGCCAACTCAGTAAATTTGGCTTCATACTCTGCCACGGACATATTTCCCTGCTTCAGTTCTAAAAACTTATTATACATTTGGTTCTTCACATAGCGAGGAAAATTCTTTTCTAAGAACAACTCCTTAAACCTATCTCATGCAATAACACCCTCACCCTCACCCTCTAAAGCCTTTTTAGATTCCCACCAATAATTTGCCTCTCCTTTCAACAAGTAACTAGCAAAATCAGTCTTCTGGTCCTCACCTATCTTTACTAGTACAAACGCTTTCTCTATCTCTTTCAACCAGGTGGTAGCCTTAATAGGATCAGTAGACCCTTCAAATTCTGGAGGTTTAACTGACTGAAACTGCTTAAAAGTAACAACAGGTAATACTGGTGGTAATTGAGGCTCAAGATGAGGTGGCTGCTGTAACATTTGTTGTTGAATCTGTTGTTGTTGATGTTGCATCTGCTGCTACATCATTACCATCTGTTGTTGCATCAGATGGAATATTTGGTTCATGGTCTCATTAGTCTAACTTTCGAAATTGCTGTTAGAGGTCTCAGCCCTAGTCTTTCTTTTTAGTTCCATCTTCTTCTGATAATAAAACAGGTGATATTTCTTTAACAGTTTAATAAATAATTGACAGTAGGTAAGAAAACAATTTATCCTGTATTATCAACATACTTTAATTAAAGAAAACAGTTGCTGAATATAAAAACTGGAAATGTAAGCAGTTAAATAAAATGGTTGTTCTTTTCTTTCTTTTTTTTTTCTTTTTTTTTACAGGAATTATAATACGAAAAGCTGTAAAATAATTAAGTGAAAATAAATGTTGTATAACTATAAAGACTGAAATTTAAATAAAATAAATTTGAAAAGTTCAGTTTATATCTATGTGACACCAGCCTCAGGTGTAAGTGCTTGATACAAAAAGTCTCGTGCTACCGGTAATCACTACGGCTACAAGTCATACTACCGCTACCGGTCAAACTACTACTACAGGTTAAACTACTAGTACACACGTACACACTACTCACTAAGTTATACTATGTTGCCTCTATATTCATCTGTATCCTGGAGTTACTGTCTCAAAATCGTCACTGTCTCAAAACCCAGGCGGAATACGCCTAAGCTCCTCTCTAAGTTCCTGGACCAAAGTCTGTGCCAAGCGGAATATCCTGTAGAACTCTGTGAAAGAAGGTGGTCCCTCATGGGTCAAATCATCAAGCTCCCAAGTGGCACTCATCAACACTGACTGCAATCACTGTCTCATATAGTAATCTGGCTGTAGGGCCGCTAACGGTCCTCTGTCTCTCTGATCAAACAGATGCATGATCTCTCGACATTGTGCCCGCCAATACTCCACATCATCCCTCATAACCCTGTACTCATGGTATGGTACCATATACGGCTGAGCAACCTGACCTACTGACTCCTGTGAAGGGACCCTTGGTATACCTGCACCCTGCTATGGTAATCCTAGCTGTATATCCACATCATGCTCTCCCATCCCCTCGACTAGAATTATCTGAAACACCTCCACCTCTGGGTCATGCACTGGTATAGGAGGTAACAATGGTGGTGGTGGAAACTCCTGCTCAATCCCCGGTATAAACTGATGCTCAACTAGTAAAGGAACCATCGGCTCAAAGAACTCAAATGGATCAAACATCTCTATGGGATCATGGACTATCCCCTGTACTGGTGGTACCGGCTCCTGTGGTAATGGTGGTGGAGGTGGTAGAGGAGGAAACATATACTCAGATACTGGAGGTATAACTGGTGCTGCTGGCCCGGTGACTGTCCTCTCAGAAGACGCAGAATAGCTAGAAGAAAAGAAAGGTCACTAAACAATCCTAAGATTTTTACTCTCCTAATCTAATCTGACCTAAATCCTAACACCACTCTTCCTATTTGACTATTCCTATCTTATGTGATCTCCATATCCTATCTTAACCCTAATGTTCTTGTTTTCAGGGACCAAACCTACAGCTCTGATGCCAAACCTGTACGCCCTCCAGACCCGGGGTATAAGTCTGGGGGTTACTAGTTAATCATCAAACCTGTACAATCTGATTAACAATTAATAAAGAAAGGAAACTAAACCCCTTTAACACTAACCAGGATCTTTTTAGGTTGACGTATGAAAACAAGAACAACTAACTACTTTATTACAAACCAAATTCAAAATCTCACAACTCTCTTTATTACAAGCCATTGTCTAATCCATTTTAATTAAGTTCAACTTTTATTGAACACACACACACTATCTATCAATACTCCGCCTGTTCGGGCAACTCAAAGCTTTCTTCCTGGAGTGGGATCAACACCTTGGGTATGAGAGGATCCTGAGGCTTGACCTGCTTCTATACCACTCGAGTCCTGATGGGTTTCATATTCCTTCTTAACTAAAAACAATAAGGTGAATAACAACAAAAAGGGTGAGCCAAAAATTGCTCAACAAGTCCACAAAAATATAAACAGTGTTAAAGTATTTTAAATGAATCCGTAATCCCGGGTATATCTGCAAATATATAACCCCCACGAGAATAGAAAGAAGGCCATTTCTGGCGAGTACAAAAGAACTAAATTGGACACAAGTTCGTATCTTTATTCTACTGATCAGTCAAAATATAATGCAGATCTATATCTCAATATATAGATCCAGTCGGGTACCCAGGCACTACGGCCCATGTCGAGGCACCAGTCATATCCCGGTCCTCAGGAATAAGACACACTCAATCCCAAAATATCATTATTCAGTCCATCGCTTAGCAACTGGAACAATCGGTATGCTTTGATATATTCTAAACACCAGAATATATCAATCTCAATGTATCACTAAAGAAATATTAACAAAGGAATAGCAAGTGTGTATCAATGATTAAGAACAAGAATCAAAAGAGTGCAAATATGATAAGCATTGGAAGAAATGTCACTATTCTAAAAGTAAAATGGGGAAAAACTTGCCTTATGTGCGACTCACTACAAATATGTCACCTTCGTTTAATACCGACTCAACCTGCCTTGTTGGCTTAGCTTCTGTTAGAGAAATACACTAATTTAGTCATTTCGTACTTCAATTGCATCCTGAATCGACTTCACACTGTTCCTAACATCTACACATGCGCTTATGACTGACTCATGTATTACTTATTAGCAAATAAGACTCCATTAACCATGTAATACACATAAGCACACAATCATTTTTATAGTTAAAATAATTTTTAGAACCAAAATCGACTCGCTGATCGCTCAATTGATCGTTATCTAACTCGTTTCCCATTTTTCCAGAATTTTTCGGACTTGTCTCAGCACTCGTTTCGACTGATAATCAAACAAGTAACAAAATCATCTAATTTCTAGAAGAAATTAAGCTTTAGTATTATTTTTAATGAAAAGAATTCATTTTTCTGAGTCAACAGGCTTTCGTTTTACTCGAATCGGACTAACGGTCTAATTATTATCAATTAAACACTGATAATTTAATTTATTATTCACTATAAATAATTATTACTAATTTTTAAAACTCGAAATAATTTTTAAATCATTATATAAGAAAAATCAGAAGTAAAAATGATTTTTCTATAATTTTTGGAATTAAAATAAATTTATTCTGATTTATTGAAAATTATTTGATTAATTATCAAAATAACTAATCATTTTTAAATAATTAATAAATAGTTAATAAATAATAAATAAATAAATAATAATTAAGAAAATAATTAAATCTGATTTTTAGAAAATAATTCAGAATTATTTATAATATAAATCAATTAATTAAATAATTAATTAATCAATTTATAAAATAAACAAATCTGATTTTTAAAATTAATAAAAATAAAATTAAAATTAAAATTCCAGAAACATCTGTCAGAAACCAAACATCTGACAAAACAGATCAAAACCGGGTATTTTATACGGGTCAAACGGGTCAAAATCTGGGTCGTGAAGAACACGTCGGATTTTGCCCAAAATCCGGCCACCGGTGCAGATTCCGGTAAGCCATTTTCAGGCCAAAAAACGGAACCGTTTGGTTCATTTTTCACAGGGTTTCAATTCCTGGCAACTACCCCAATCTGTTCCCGGCCAAAACAAACCAAAAACATCCTGAAACTTCATCTCCGATCAAAATCAAACTCAACTCCGGCCAAAAACCTATCTTTTGATTCTGTAAACCAAACTCAACGTTCTATAGTGGAAATTAAAGCTATGAACACATACAATCAAAGCCCTAACATATCAAGAATCAAATATGCACAAAAATCATCGAGTTGTGATTTGAAAATCTGGCATAAACCCTAGAAATCGTGAATCACTATACAGACATCGTTCGTTCAATCAAACACCATGAATCAACTGTAAATCATCTAACAAAGCTATATCAATCATCAAAACATCAAAATAACCCTGCAATCAAAAAGTCCTAATTCGAACATAAACCCTAGAATTTGAAAATCAAAAACTACGAATTAAAACGTGAAACTGATGCTAGAAATGGAAAGAACAGATCAAAACCTTCGATTTGGGTACTCGAACTGCTTGATTTGGTACTGTAATCTGCTCAAAATCACGGATTGAATTCTCGACCCGACCCTGTTCTTCCCGACCCGAATTACAGAGAATTTTTGTATTTTTCTGAATTTTACTGATTTATTAATTATAATTAATTAATAATTAGGCTATTTATAGTAGTAAAATTAATACTCCTAAATAAAATTAAGGGGCTAATTATACATCAAATAAAAATATTTGACCCTAATTTTTATAATTTTTGAGTATTAAAATTTAATTTATAAATATTTTATATATGCAATATATATGCCAAAATTTCCCAAAAATTGTGAATATTACAAAAATGTAAGGAACTAATATAAATGAAAGTCCTATAATTTTATAAAAATAAAAATGTGATTTTTGTGGGGTTTTTAACACCCAATGGGGCCCGAAAAAGTTATTTTTCGTAAAACGAGAAAATTTATAAAATGTCTAGATGTTCAGAATAATGCGATGGTAAAGGCCGTTTGATGAAAAATAAGGCCCATTATTTTATTTGAAATACTGGCTTTAAAATCGTGGTTCGGGTCGTAAAACGTTTGAAATGAAAGCGATGAATGCAAAATAAGACATCTGGAAAATATCTTAAAAATACAGAAATGACACAGAATGCACATAACACGTAACAAATAGGGTTTAACAGATAAGTACACATAACTGACACATTAAGACACATAATTTATTATAATTATGATATAATACAGACGTAAATTTCCTAGGCGTTACACAACCTGCCTCATCCGTCGGTACTCAAGATTCACCATCCGTCGGGTTATCAAAAGGTGCAGGAAGTCAAGACAGATCACCTACAGAAAGTTCCCCTTTCTCAAATTAAAGATTCACAAACTCAGGGGGAGTTTCTAGCAATCAAAACTCAATCACACATCAAGACAACAATGAGGTCTCTTTATCTAAAGCTAATCTACCTCAACAAAGGAAATGGACAAAGATCACCCCTTTGAGCTTATCATTGGTGATGTTTCTTCTAGAGTTCAAACAAGGAGAGCAACTCAGGAAGAATGTCTATACACCAGCTTTCTGTCAAAGGAAGAACCAAAGAAGGTAGAAGAAGCTTTATTGGATCCTGATTGGATTTTAACTATGCAGGAGGAGTTAAACCAATTTGAAAGGAATAATGCATGGAAGCTGGTACCCAAGCCTAAAGAAAAGAATCCAATAGACACCAAGTGGGTATTCAGAAACAAGATGGATGAAAACGGCATAGTAGTCAGGAACAAAGCTAGATTGGTTGCTAAGGGCTATTGTCAGCAAGAAGGAATTGATTTTGATGAAACATTTGCTCATGTTGCAAGATTTGAAGCCATCAGAATCTTCTTAGCCTATGCAGCCCGTGCCAATTTCAAGGTCTATCAAATGGATGTCAAAAGTTCCTTTCTGAATGGAGATTTGGAGGAAGAAGTATATGTCATTCAACCTCCTGGTTTTGAAGATCCAAATTTTCCAGAATATGTCTGTTATCTTCTGAAAGCACTTTATGGACTGAAGCAACCCCCTAGAGCCTGGTATGACATTTTAGCAAAGTTCCTTTTAGAAAATCACTTCACAAGAGGTACTATAGATAAAACTTTATTTTTTAGAAATGTTAATGGCTCTAGTATACTTGTTCAAATTTATGTGGATGATATTATTTTTGGCTCTACAGATGAGAAACTTTGCAAATAGTTTGCCAAATTGATGTAAAGTAAGTATGAAATGAGTATGATGGGAGAACTAACTTACTTTCTTGGTTTACAAGTTAAGCAAGTTAGTGATGGAATATTTATTAGTCAAACTAAATATATTTTTGATCTTTTAAAGAAGTTTGATCTAATGGATTGCACATCTGCAAAAACTCCCATGACCACAGCAACTAAGCTTGAATTAAACACTACTGAAAAGTCTGTGGATATTTCAAGTTATAGGGGCATGGTTGGCTCACTTCTGTACTTAACAGCTAGTAGGCCAGATATAATGTTTTCTACTTGTTTATGTGCTAGATTTCAGGATGATCCTAGAGAATCTCACTTGATAGCTATTAAGAGAATTTTCAGATATCTCAAGGGAACACCAAAACTTGGCATTTGGTACCCTAGAGATTCTGGTTTTGATCTAACTGGTTATTCAGATGCAGATTATGCAGGTTGTAGAATTGATAGAAAGAGTACAACAGGAACCTGTCAATTTCTAGGGAACAAGCTTGTGTCCTGGTTCAGTAAAAAGCAAAATTCAGTTTCTACTTCTACAGCTGAAGCTGAATATATTGCTGCTAGCAGTTGCTGTGCACAGATTTTATGGATGAAAAATCAATTGCTAGACTATGGTTTGCAAGTTGAGAGGATTCCAATTTTCTGTGATAACACAAGTGCAATTGCCATCACTGAAAATCCAATGCAACATTCAAGGACAAAGCACATAGATATCAAGTACCATTTCATAAGGGAACATATAATGAATGGTATTGTGGAACTACATTTTGTTCCAAGTGAGAAGCAACTTGCAGATATCTTTACCAAGCCACTGGATGAATCCACTTTTTCAAGGTTGGTAAGTGAGTTAGGTATGCTTAATTACTCTTAAATATATCTGAATTGTTTTGCAAGTTGAAATGCAGCCAGAAATTTAATTGATTTTTCAGTCTTTGATGAAATTTTGGCTAAGTCAAAATTTACATCTCGACGGATGACCCTTATCCATCGAGTTTGGTCATCCGTCGACACACTCTTTGCTAATAAAAATCAATTACTTTTCTGGAATATCTTATGTCTCGACGGATAACAATTTATCCTCATCCGTCGAATTGTCTTAATCTCAGCCGTTAATTCCCTGTACATTATCCATCGAGTATACTTACAGTTTGTAAGCATTACACGACGGATAATGAGTGGAATTTTTACAGTTTATTTTTAAACGGCTATTTTAGGCAATTTCTATTGGTTAATTTACTTTACTTTATTATTTTTATCAGTTATTTTTGAGATATTATAAAAGCTTATTTCATTGCAATTGTTTTCTTTTATCATTCTCAAATTCAACTACTCTTATTTCATTCTCTCTCAAGCAATTATTCTCCTTCTCTTCAAGCTTTCATTCTCTAACAATGGCACCTGTGGTAAAGATTATGTCTCAAACTGGGTTCATTTATGAGAAGAACAATTTCACTGCATTGGTCTATAAGGGTATTCAACAATCAGAGGACTATCACAAGATGATGGACTTTGTGAAGAATTGCAAGTTAAATTACGCCATGCTGGAATCACCCACAATCTTCTGTGAAGTTGTTGAAGAGATGTGGACCACTGCTATCTACAACTCTACTGACAAGACCATCACTCTAACCATCAAAGGTAATGAATTATGTATCAATAGTGATGTGATAAAAGCATGTTTCAAAATTCCTGATAATAATATGACTTCACCACACAATGACACTGATATTATCAATATGCTTAATTCCATGCATTATGCACTTCCTACTTCTAAACTAAGTGATATTAGGAGAATGGGTCTTAGGAAGGAGTGGAGTTTCATGTGTGATGTAGTTACTAAGGTTTTCTCTGGAAAGTCAGTAATTTTGATTCAGTGAATATTTCCATGCTTAACATGCTATACATGCTAGTTACAGATAAATTTTATAATTTCGGTGACCTTGTCTTGTTTGAGTTAGGTTTTAAATTAGGTGAGTTAGCTAAAAGAGGTAAGAATGTGTATTATGCTAGATTTTTCATGTTATTGGCTAGCCACCTCTGTGAAGAGATTGTGTTTGAGAACCCAAACAACAAACCGGTTTGTTGGGTTCAAGAGAGAAGACTCATTGCAGATTTGAACAGGGCCAATCATCACAAGGATGTGCCAATGTTCTACTTTCCTGTAATGCAGGCACTTCAGGTAAGTGAGGTAAGTTCATCCATCCCTACAACTATTCCAACCTCCACAATTTCTTTGAGTTCAGGAGTAGCTATGGCAATTGTACCAATGACCAAACAGTTGCCTACCAAAGCTGCCAAACCTACGACTATTTCTAAATCCAAATCAAAGAAAACCCCCTCTGGTATCTCTCAAAAGATACCAGTTGAAAAATCCACCAAAGACAAAGAGGGGAGTGTGAAGGAGGGTAAGTTAGGTGAGGGAAGGGGTGAACATCAAAGAAACCCCAAGAATAAGGTTGGAGAGTTGAGTAAATCCCAGCCTAGCCACACTGCAGTTTCCCAACAAACTGCAGTGCTTAAAAAGGATAAAAGCTCACTTCTAGCTGCATCCTCCCAAAAGGATGTAGTTATTGAACAAAGCTCTCAACCAAGAGCACAAGCCAAGAGGGTTAGGGACACAAGCTCACCCCAAACTTATACAAGAAAGAAGAAATCTAAAACCTCTGGGGATGCACAGGGCACACACACAGTGCAAACTGGTGCTAAAGACACAGTCCCTGCACTCTCTCAAATTCAGTTTGATGTGGCTCCAATAAATGTGGAGTCACAGCCAAAATCTCTGATTATAGAAGCACTTCATACACCATACTCACCAACAAACTCTCTGGAAGTGGATATGATAAACATTTCAATTCCTGATTCCCCTTCTTTAACTCTGTTGGGGAAGCCAAAATTCAGTGCAAGTGAGCATCATCTTTTAGATAACTTGTTGCCTCACTTGTCAATTCTTTCAGAAACTATTGTGACATATGTGCCCCAAATATCTTCAATCAGCACAGAGTCAACAATAGTTTCTCTTCCCACCTCATTCATTTATACTCTCTCGACGGATATTGCTCATCCGTCGAGTAGTGATTGTATCCCGACGGATAAGCCTAACAGCAGTTATCCGTCGGATAGCATTACCACTCACTCGATGGATATCACTCATCCGTCGAGTATCTCTGCACAACTTCAAACTTCAATTATTTCAAGTGCAGAAGATTTAGTGGTTGTACAGTCACTCTTAGGATTGAGAGAGGAGAGTTTCTTGAGTGAGAGGCTGGGTTGCTCCCAGGCAAAAGGAGAGGATATGAGTGAAAATCTGCAATCCATTCCTTCAGGATTGGCAAAAGGGAATGAGAGGAGTCCCACCTTAGTAGGTGAAGGTGAGGGTGTGAGGGTGGGGAGCCAGGGTGAGACCCTGATGCAACAAAAGAGAGAATATGAGAGAAAAGCAGGTACAGAGGGTATAAGGGTGGATCCAGCCATTGCTCATGAGTCAATGATTGTGGATGATGCTGAAAAGGAAAGACAAGTTCAGCAACATTACAAAGCTGTAATTGATAACATTTCCTTGGATGCTGACACTTTTACTCATCCTGTGTCAGCCTATCAACTGTTGGCTGCTCAGGGCAATGAGGAGGCAGAAAAGACTTTGAATCTTGTGCATACTTCAGAATCTCTACAAAGGGATAAAGCTGTTGTCAATTTAATGCCTTCTACAGCTGGTGAGCCATCTGAAGAATTTGGAGTAAATTCTAATGATCATGACTCTATTTCATTTGATGGAAGCATGAACTTAGGGGGAGATGAAGGCCCAAGTTCTATTCCAGATTTACCTGAATGGGCCTTGACAAAGGAGTCTACACGAGGACAATTTAATGTCTCCTTGGTCAAACAAATCATGTCTATCCAACAGGCCATTCAGAAGAGCTCAAATGCTTGTATCAAGTCTATTCTACAAGCTCACCTAGATTCTCTACATCTCATGAAGCTACAGCAGTTAAGACAGAATTTGAGTGTGGATGAACTCAAAAAGGATATAGCTGACTTGAAGACCTACAATTCTGGGAAGCTGGATTCAGTCATGCCATATGGTACCATGCAGGATCTATTACTGAGACTGAGAAGAGAATCTGATGCTGAAAAGAAGCTGGCCAAATTGGAGAATAGAGCTCAAGTTATTGAAGACTATGTGGCTACTATTCTTCAAAATCAACAGTCTCAGACAAGTCTTCTAATGCAACCGTCTAAAGCACAAGGCTTGACTCCTCAACTTGATGATAACAAAAAGGGGGAGAAAGGACCAAGTGAGGGGGAGAAACTTCAGATACAAATCAGTAAAGTAATTGTGCCTTCAATTACTATCTCAAAGCCACCAGTTGCAGATGGTATAGATCTGATTCAGGCAGCAGCAGCCAACTTAAAAGCTGCTGAGAAAGAAAAGTTGAGTTTAGTCAACTGGGAAAAGATTGATGAGGAGATACAGAAGAAGTTCCAACTTTTCAAGGAGCCAGTTAAATAATCCATCCATCATTTTCAAGCCAAGCAAATTAGTGTGAATGAGATGAGCATGAACTATCTGGAAAGAGGACAATCTTCCTGCATCAAGTCTCCAAAGGCTGAAATGATTCTTAAACCAAGGGCAAACTACTCAAAATCATCCTTGAAGAACCCCTTGGACACTGTGTATGAGACACCCAAGCCTGATGAGAAGAAGCTTCTATCAAGATCAATTGTTTTCTATAAAGATCCAACTGATTCAGCTTCTAAAAAGAGGATTGCTAAGATATTCAGAAATGGGAAGGAAATTTGTGTGGTATCTGGACATCCTCAATTTGCTCAAGCAAAGAGAGAAGAAAGAGCCAGATTGAAGCAGGAAAAGAAGCAAGCTGCTCTAGATGCAAAGAAGACTAAACAAAAGAAAGAGCAGATTGCTATCTTGGCCAAGCTACAGGCTGTGAATTCATCACAACAAATTCCCTCTCAACCATCTGAAGTTACTGAATCAAGGAAACAAGTTGAAGAACAGAAGAAGTCTCCAAGAAAGAAAGAATTGGATAAAAGAACAAAAAGGAAACTGAATATTATTGACAAGGAATTGGGAGATCAATTTCCTAAGGAACCCACACCAGCTACAACTCAAGCATCAAAGCTCTGTGGTATTTGAAGATATAAGGGTAGTGGATCCCTACAGGAATATTCATGGTGAACCTATTGTGCCCAAGGATGAGCCAATAGAATGGGACAACATACCAATTCTTGAATTCAGTCTACCAATCCTTAGCAAGCCAAAAAGGACAAAGTCAAGGGCAGTCAAGAAAGTGACACTGTCACCCCTCAAATCCAAATCTATAGTCAAAGCTCAGCACAAAGTCAATAAGGGAGACTACTTGTACTTGTGTGACATCAAAGAATTTTCTGATCTAAACCTCTATCTGGATGAACTAGATGAAGTGAGGGGAATTGATGCATACAGAAACCTACCTGAAAGGTTAGTGTTCAAGTACAAAGGAGGAAGGGAGATTCAGTGGCCACTTCACAGGATTCTTCAAGAGAGCCAAGATGTACTGATTAAAGTTTATTCATCCTTCAAGAAGAACTTTGGGTTCCATGTCAACTCAAGAAGACTAGTATTGAAGAAGATTGAAGAACTAAGGAGTGTTAGAGCTAAAGACGCACTCCCAAAAACTCTAATCATCCCTTACACAGGGAGAAGAGTGCATCTAAGGCCCTACTGGCTGATGGAGTTCATAGATGACAAAGGGGTGAGAAGATTCTTCAGATTAGAAGACCAATTGAGCATCTCCAGCAATGAGACTCTCTTGGAAATGCAAGAAAAGCTAAATCTTTCAGAATCTGATGAACTGGAATTCCACAGGCAGCTCCAAAATCAGATTGATGAAAACAACAGAAAGCTTGGAAGAAGAACCACACCTTCAAGGAACTAAATAAATCTGCTCAGGCTAGAGGAGCATCTTGAAATGACTGTGAGCCAAACTTTGTACATTTTGATTATTTGAAGCACTTTTCAGTATTATCTACTTTCTTTTAAAGATGTATGTTTAGGGTGTTTTGTCATCATCAAGTATCTCTTAATTTATGGCTACAATTCCAGTAGACATAAATTGGGGGAGATTGTTGTGCATATGTTGTGTACTTGATGATGACATAAACAAAACACCGAAGTAGATTTTACTTAGTGAAATAATGTAGCACTCGACGGATAAGAATTATAGTCCCGACGGATAACTCATTATAGTCCTGACGGATGATGACTTATTATCCATCGAGTGAGTAGCTTATGTAATAATAAGTATGTAGCACATTTCTGCATACACCTTTGTATAGATTCTGTAGTAGCATATAAGTCATGTTGACTTTAACTAGATATGCAGAATAGGTTGATTAATTGTACATAAATGATGTCTTGTAATTCTGCATAAGTGAAATGAAGTCAAGTGCTAAAATAGCTATCGACGGATGAATAACAAAGCCATTGACGGATGATCAAATGGCTATCAATGGATGTTTAATATAGCAGTCGACGGATGATCAATAAAGCCATCAACGGATGATCATAAAGTCGACGGATGATCATGTACCCAACGGATAAAGAATTCAAACATCAGTTGACAGTGACAACTGGTCACATGCGTCGAGATGTATGCAAATGGAATGAGGAAGCCTATTAACTGGGTAATAGAGAACAAAGTAGCAAAGCATAAAAGCTGATAGTTTTTATAATGATTCTATCTTTTGACTTTGTAATCTTGGTATTATATAAACCAAGAAGTAGCAAATAGTAAAAAAAAAGATCTGAGATACAAAAAGTGAGAAATATTTGTAAGCAGAATTATTAGCATTTCTCTGTATTCTCAGTAGTTTAAATTTGTAAGCAGCTGTGAGCATTCTTGCACACAGAGTTCTCTCGATATAATATAAATCTCTGGTGTAATTGTTTAAATCCACCAGAAAGTTTTTAAAGACTCTCGTTTTTAATTACTTACGTTTTGATTCACTTAAGTTTTCATTCCGCATTGTGCTAATCAAAACACTTATATTTGTATTCGAGTTTGAACATTTTTATTTTAAGAAAAAGGTTCAAGAATTCCATTCAACCCTCCTTTGTAATTCTTGCTATATTGTTAAGGGACTAACAACTATAAATTATGATAAACAGCATGTTAGCATAAACTCTGAAATTAAATCCGCTGCAAATGCTAACAAACTTAATAAGGCCAAAGGATCCAAGCAAGTCTGGGTCCTTAAAACTAATCATTAGTGGTTTTTATGATTGCAGGGTAACATGAAAAATATCTTAGTTCTGGACAGTGGATGTTCAGGACATATGACTGGTAATAAAGCCCTGCTATCAGACTTTGTGGAGAAAGCTGGCCCAGGAGTTTCTTATGGAGATGGCAACATGGAAAAAACTCTGGGATATGGCAATATCAATCTTGGGAATGTTATCATTGAAAAAGTAGCTCTGGTCTCAGGACTTAAACACAATCTGCTAAGTATGAGTCAAATCTGTGACAGAGGTTATCATGTGGATTTCTTTGAAGAACACTGTGAAGTTGTAAGCAAATCTACAGGCAAAGTTGTTCTGAAGGGATACAGGCATGGTAACATTTATGAATCCAAGCTTTCAACAAGTTCTGATGGTTCTGCAATCTGTCTGTTAAGCAGGGCATCAATTGAATAAAGCTGGGATTGGCACAAGAAACTCTCTCATTTAAATTTTAACAATATAAATGAACTAGTCAAGAAAGATCTTGTGAGAGGACTTCCAAAATCAGTATTTGCTCCTGATGGCCTTTGTGATTCATATCAAAAGGCAAAACAAAGAAAATCTTCATTCAAGAGCAAGACTGAATCTTCAATTCTTGAGCCTCATCACCTACTACATGTTGATCTATTTGGTCCAGTGAATGTCATGTCTATTGCAAAGAAGAAATATGATATGGTCATAGTAGATGAGTTTACCAGATACACATGGGTGTATTTCTTGCACACAAAAAGTAAAATTGCATCTATCTTGATTGATCATGTCAAACAACTGGATAAATTGGTCAAAGACTCTGTGAAAATCATAAGAAGTGATAATGGCACTGAGTTCAAGAATTTGATCATGGAAGAGTTCTGTAAAGACCATGGAATAAAGCAGGAATTCTCTGCTCCTGGAACTCCACAGCAAAATGGAGTTGTTGAAAGAAAGAATAGAACTCTTATTGAAGCTGCATGAACTGTGCTTGATGAAGCAAAGTTACCAACCTATTTTTGGGCTGAAGTTGCGTAGACTGCTTGTTTTACTCAGAATGCAACACTTGTCAACAAGCATGGAAAGACACCATATGAGATGGTGAAGAAAAAGAAGCCAAATCTGAAGTACTTTCATGTATTTGGATGCAAGTGTTTTGTTCTTAAGACTCATCCTGAACAGCTATCCAAATTTGATCTAAAAGCTGATGAAGGAATTTTTGTTGGATATCCACTTTCCATAAAAGCCTTCAGAGTCTACAATTTAAGAACAAGGGGTGTCATGGAATCTATCAATGTCTCTTTTGATGATAAGAAGATTACTGGACTTGAAGATTTCAAAGATCATGATCAGCTGAGATTTGAGAATGAAGTTTTAAATTCTGATTCTGTAAATTCTGATAATCTAAATCCTGATACTGCAAACTCTGATGGGCTAAACTCTGATGTTATTGAAACTATGGTGACTACGCCAAAGGAAAATGCACCTGTGCAGGGGGAGCATATTGAAGATCCAACCACATTTCAAGAAGCATCATAACCTAGAACAGGCTCTTCAAGTTCTGATTCATTAAGTTCTGATGGGCCAAGTTCTGATAAATCTGGAAACTCAAATTCTGAAGGATCCAACTCAGAGAGCATAATTTCAGGGGGGGTATCAGAAAATGTTGATGGAGACAACATGGATCATGAGGGAGCATCCTGTTAGGTCACACACACTGTAGAGGGGGTGAATACAGTGTAAAGTACAATCAAATCGAACTTTAATATCTCAAGTAACAGAAAACAAACTTTATTGAAATAATAAACTCTGTTACAGTATGGAACTGTTACCTCTCAGTGATGAACAAATATCACGAGAGCTGCTAGGGTTATATTGAATAATCTTCTCGAATATGATAACACTTATAGTGTAAACCCTATGTCTGTGTTTATATACTACACAGTTACAAGATAATCGCTAATTGATATGGAATATAATTCTGCTTCCTAAAATATATCAATCAGATATCTTTTCTTCCAAGTATTCTATTCTTCATAGAACTCCTTCTTCATGCATATCTTTTCTTATGTTTATCTCGATCTTCTTTCCTTTAATCAGCTACTGTCCTTATCTGAACGTCCTTCAACACTTAAGTTCTGATATCCATCTTCTGATGATTATCTCCTGATAATATAAGTACTGATATCCTTAAAACCTGACTTCTAGTAAGTACTGGTTTATCCTGTTTAAGTAAGATCTGAAAACTAAACATAAATCATATTAGCCATGACATTATCAAATATATCTAACAATCTCCCCCAACTTGTAAATTAGCATAATATACAAGTTTAATAGATATTTGATGATGTCAAAAACATTAAGTACAAATGCATGAGAATTAGACTAGATAACTACAACTTACAGTCCTTAAAGCTTTTACCAATATTTAACTTCTGATATCAGCTTCAGTCTGTACAAATATCAGAATTTAATCAGTTGTAGATCTTGACATGGCTTTATCTTCTGATCTCTCTGATGTCAGGAGTTGTTCTGAGATAGTTCTTCAACAAACATCTTTCAGCATATCTAAGTTCATCAATCATCCTCCTTTTAGCATCTTTAAGCTCTGCAGTATCTTCACCAATTTGAAAAATTGCAGCCCTAAGATCATTAATCTTAGCTTTTCTTATATCCTAATCCAGTCTGATCAAATATGCCTTATCAGACTCAAGATTGAATTACACAGCCCTGTAACCCAAAAAGGTAGTTATAATCTTAGCAGTGTTGGGCTTCATTTCAACTATATCACCCTTGTGATCTCTTTACTTTGGAACATATGTGCTGTCAGACTTAACAGAATAAAGCCTTTTCTGTCTCTGAATCTGATCCTTCAAATAGTTTGCAGCACTTCCTGTCAATCTATCATCCACTTGAAGTAAGAATAGTACATGCTCCAATTCTTCAAAATACTTCAATGGAATGGCATTTTGATTTATATGATAAACCCTACCATCTATCATAAAGTACAACAAGATGTGTTCTTTCAAGTAGGTATGGTAGACCATTTGTACAGATTCCAGTTGATTCAATCTCTCAGGAGTTGTTCCAATACCTGGTTCACTGAAGGAAGTTGGATCATTGGTAGTGTTCTGTATTCTTCTTTCATCAGCACTTCCCAATCCAGTTTTATCTCTTGCTTCCTTTTCAGTAACTACTCTTGCTTCAAAACCACTTGCAGCAGTCTTCAAAGGTTGAGTATGTTTTGCTTTAGTGAATCCTGGTAGGAGTTTCTTTGATCTATCTTCTGATATCAAGTTAATTTGAGCTGTGTCAGAGGTTACTTGCTTCTTTAAAATATCAGAACTTACAGTCTCTTGACTCTGAACAACTTGAGCCATGTCAGAGGTTGTTTTAAGAACTTTTCTTGAAGTCAGAGCAAGATCATCCTTTTCATCAGTGATTTCTTCATTCTCAGGAGGCACATAAACCTTGATAGGTTCACCAACCTTTTCTTTACCCTTGGATCTTGGATCTATCTGCGGTTGTGATTTAGCCAATGTTGCTTCAGTATTTGTCCTTTCTTTTATCACAATGCCTTTGAGTTTTGGAAGTGTCTTTTTACCAGAAGCTTCAGATTTAGATGTGACTTTCTCTGAATTAAGTCTGGCTTCTTCTTCCATTAAACTCTCCAAGTCCATTCCTGGATTTTCCTGAAGAAATAACTGTCTTGACATTTCTTCATCAAGATCTAAAAGTTCATCAGAACTTATCCTTTTACCAGTAGCAGAACTAATTCTTTTCCCAGTATCAGAACTTGTCCTGTGACTTGTGATTTCAGCTTTTCTTGATGAGAAACCTCTACCTTGACTATGACATCTACCCATTCCCGAGTTTCCTTGATCATCTTTTTCATCATCTTTCCCTTTCAGTGTCTTATCAGTCTTGTATTTGGACTTAATTACTTTCTCCCCCTTTTTGGCATCAGCAGGTAATAAAAGAGAGACAAGCAATTCCACTGAGGCTTGAATTTCATTAAGTTGTGATTGCTGAGAAGCTTGATTTTTCAGAATATCATCAATCTGAGCTTGTTGGGTCTCTTGAGTCTTCTCAATATAAGCAATCTTGTCAAAGGTAGGTTGGAAGAACTTTTTCTTATCAATCTTTTGAACTTGTTCTTGCTTCATTAGTTCTTCCCTTAAGAGATGTAACTCTGCATGAGTATTTGAATGGAGACCTTGTAAATGTTTAGTACTCAATGCAGTGACTCTAAGCTGTGTTTTGAAATCATCAGTATTTAACATTTCATCAGCTTTTGTCAAGTGCTCAGCCAGATTCTGTGCAGATGGAGCACAGGTGACTGAGTTCCATTCCTTAGTCCACTCTTGTCCTGCAGGAGTTTCACTCCAAGGCACTGGTGTTTCTCTTGTAACAAACTTCTTAACAAGTTCAGTTTTAAGAACAGTTTGTTGAGGGGCATGTCCTGAAGGACCTGCTTCATCAGCATCTGCATCTGGAGCAGCATCACCAGTATCTCCAGCATTTGCAGCATCAGAACTTATAGAATCAGTATCTTCTGATAAAACAACAGTGTGAGTAGCAATGGAGGCTTCAGCAGCATCCTCTAATTGCTGATCTGGTTCCAAGTTCTGATCAATAGCCATATCCTGATGCTCACCTATATTCTGATCATCAGCATCTAGATGCAGAGAAGGTGTAGTAGATAATTCTGGAGTTTGAGCAGCATCAGTAACAGGTGTTGTTGATGGATTAGTTATTGTTGGAGCTTCTAAGAAAATTACTTCAGGCACAACCAAGGTCTGGATATCAATATCAGCACTTGTGCCTGTATTAACAGGAGATACAGACTTTTGAACAGGAGACACAGATGGTGTGTTGGCCTTTTCAGTAACAGCTTCCTGAGTTGGAGTTGATGGAGAAGTAGTGACTGTAGCAGATTCCTTTTCTTGTGAGATCAGAGATTCCTGATCTCCTTCCTTAGCTGCTGCTTCTTCATCATCTGAAACTGGCCTTTTTGCCCTCTGTTTCTTGTATCTCTTTGAAGATATGGATTCCTTGGGAGTTTCAGCAACATTCATTCTTCTAAGCCTTTTGAGAAGCTTAGATCCCCCAATTCCAGAATCTTTCTGAGAAGTCACTTTCTCAGCTTCTTTGACAACGGGTTCTGAAGTAGGAACCTGTTCCTCACTATCAGATTCATCTCTCAAAGCAATCCTCCTTCTCTTTTGAGGTGTTTGAGGAACAGTCTTTGTCCTCTTTGGCTTGGAAGATGAAGGCTTCACAGTAGGTTCTGAGGATGAAGATTGAACTTTCTGTGAAGTGGTGAGATATGATTTGAGATATTGCCTGAGGGTTGGTTGAGTAGTATGGGTGGTATGTTCTGATGGTTGTTGTGGTGTTTGGGAGGTGGTTGTTGGTTGGACATCAGGATAAACAGATCTATAGGATTCAGGATCAGCATTTACTAAGATCTGTTTTACAGACTGAGGATTCTGTAAAGGTCTAACCACTTGTTTCTTAGTGTCATCATTTACCAGGTCATTAAAGTAACGTTTTGCAACTTTGAAAGGTGGAGTTAAGGTACTGGCTAGTCGACGTTCATCAGTACAAAAAGTATATATAAGTTGACAGAATCTAGAAAAGTAGACAACATTCCTATCCTCTGTCATCCTATCCCCAATAAAACCTATTATAGCAGTTGCAAAATTAAAATGAGTTTGGTTAATGATAGCATACCCGATGTTCTAACTCATTATAGGGATGGCATCAAAGTTTGAACACTTGTTCCCAAACGCTTTAGTGATGCAGTCGAAGAAGAAACTCCATTCCCTCCTTATATGAGCCCGTTTCAACTGCCCAAGCTTGGCCAAACTCTGCTCATACCCCAAACTGACCATTAACTCCTGAAGAGTTGATTCCTCTGGAGTGGAAAAAATACATCCTTCTGGTAGATGTAGGGCATTGCGTATTGTACCACGAGTGACTGTATATGGAGAATCACCCACTTCGAAAACAATACTAGGAATACCATTTTGACCACCATTATCAAAGTTTCCAGTCCTCCAAAATGTCAGAACTTGTTGGCTTGAGAAGACTAAAGGTTGGGTCAATGCATACCCGATTTCACTGTGTGCAAGAAGATCTTGTACAAAATGCAACTCAGACGGAGCTTCAGCATTATCAAGAATTGCAGCATAGTTGTTTGGAACAAATTTAGCTCCATCAATGATTAAATCCTTAGGTGCCATGAAAATAATCGAGATTTATGAGTGCCTGTTTGGTATTTGATAGAATGTCTATATGAAAAACCAACGTTAGAGGAAGAAAGAGAGTAAAAGCAAATAGAGAGAAAAAGTATAAAAGTGAATAAAAGATTAAAAAAATCCTCTCTCTGTCTTACTTATACTTTTGAAAAAAAAATATAACCGTTGGACACCTGTCAGACATGCAGTAATAACGAATAGTTAATGGGCACGAGAAAACAGTAATCATTACTTACCCACTTGCAGTTTTTCAAGGAAAAACCGTTCCACTTACCCAGTTATTCCATTAATCAAGGTAAATCAGTTTTAATTTAAAATTGAAACTGTTCCCACTTATTCAATTTTTTCACTGCAACACCAATATTCTGAAAAAATTCGAGTGAAAATGACCAAAATAAATCAGATGAGCAAGTACTGATAAAGTAAAATCAGAACTTAATTTAAAACAAAATTTATATGGTCAACAGAATATTAATATTTATCAGGATTTATCAATGCATTACAAAATATCTCAGAAACAAGATCTTAAAAAAAACAAATTTCATTAATATATCAAGAGAATACATTCATGAAATTTTAAATTACATCAGAACTTTTACAAGATTGCCCTAAGCTGCTAAACCTAACGTCAACAGCCTTTGTCCTAGCTCAAGAAGCAGGGCAAGGCTGATGATGAAGAAAAACAGGAAGAAGAAAATAAATCATTTCTTCTTCCTACTCTCGACAAACAGAATAGCGAGTCGTATGATTCGCTCTTGCTGGCGGAGAGCTTCCAGCCTTTCCTCCTCCAATCGCTCCAGATGGCGATGGTAGTCCATGTAGAAGAACAGGATGTGGGTAAGTACATCCTGGGGAATGGAGTCCCATATCTCATCAGGAATGGCAGTAACGTGCCATTCCTGCTGCCAATCGGCACAGCTCAGCTCCATATTGAATGTTTCATAGTTCAAAAACATATTGTAATTGACCATGGTGTTTTTGATATAAAGAATATGAAGGTGAGTTTGTGATAAAAGATTTGATGTGAAGGTTGATGTGAAGTGGTTGTTTATATAGGCAAGAGAATGCCAGGAGACGCAAAGAAATTTAATGCTGACAGGTAGAATTAATTCTACCTCGTCTCCCCATACTTGGAAAAAGAAAAACAGTCATTGGAAAGGTAAAGCATGGTTTAATGCGCACAAGTAGCAAGTAAAAATTGACTGTGCATGTACGAGTATCACTATCCCTAAATAAAGTGACTGTTAATCTTCCACTTTAACATATTATGGTTTAAACTGAGACTGTTTTTAAATTTTATCCACAAATAAGTCAAGTAAAGAATCAGAATTTAATATCAGAACTTAGACTTATATCATAACTTAATGGTCATCAGAACATGAATTCTTAACTCGAAAAATGAATGCCTATCTTAGTAAGTCCTCACACAAATTCTGATATAGATTCTTCAGAACTTAATCATCAGAACGTGCAATCAGAACTTGTCCTCAGAATTTGTGCAATGTGATACAATAACTGTTCATCTAAAACAACATGGATCACCACAGTAATTTTCATCATTCATATGGAGTGTTTAGTGTGTGCATTAAGCTAAATATCAGACAAAGAGTAAAGTCTGATTCACTTCAGTACATCTTAGAAATAAGGCATAACTAAAACTTTACTAAAAACCTGTCATTATTCTGAAACCTACTGTTGAATGAGTTCATGCTGGAGTCCACCTCAACTATTTTGTGCTAATTTTGTGCATCTTTTTAAATTCCATTTTACAGTGGCTTCTCAGTGTAAGTGAGTCACGACTGCTTATCAGAATTTATGCTATTATCAGAGTATTTCTCCAGTAATCATAGAGTGTGAAAAGTCACCAAGAAAATATTTTGCTTTTCTGATGCATATTTACTTAATACCAGCAATGCACTTGGGTCGTTCCTTCCACATTTGTACTATAGATCTCAAAGGAGTACCTGAATTTTAATCCTTGATTATTTTTCTTTTTCTTTTGATAAGTGAGGTTTATCAGCACTAAGTACATCCAAACAGATTTACTAGCATCAGAACTCAACAGATGAGAAGCAATATTCTAGTTTGTTACTTAGTAATAAGATAGACAAAGTAAACTCAACTAAGCTCAATATCAGAATTTGCTTGTGTCAATAAATTTCCACATAAATAACTACTTCTAACATGGGATCCCTTGTTTATTGAAGACTACTAGGTCAGCATCTAGCACAGTTATCCTCATAGAATTAAATAGTTACACAAACAGACATATCATTTTTAGAGTTTAGAAACATATATCAGACAACAGTCAGTAATTAAGCACATTTTTCAATTAAGCACAGAATACACAAGGAGAGTAAATTCTATAAATACTGATCATAAAGTCTTATGCATCGGAACAAAACTAAGCAGATTTAGAGAAAGAACCTGAAACCATTCCAAGTTCATTTACCAATCTTGTAAAAGTAGCTTCACACAATGGTTCTGTGAAGATATCTGCTAGTTGTTGATCTGTTGGAACAAAGTGCAATTCCACTGTACCTTCATCCACATGTTCCCTGATGTAGTGGTACCTGATGCTGATGTGCTTTATCATAGAGTGTTGAACTGGATTACCTGTCATAGCAATAGCACTTTGATTATCACAGTAAATAGGGATTTTGAAATATGTTAACCCATAATCCAGTAACTGATTCTTCATCCAAAGAATCTGTTCACAACAGCTTCCTGCAGCAATATACTCTGCTTCTGCAGTTGATGTGGAAATTGACTTTTGTTTCTTGCTAAACCAAGAAACCAATTCTGCCTCCAAGAAATTGGCAGCTTCCACTTGTGATTTTCCTGTCAATTTTACAACCTGCAAAATCTGCATCTGAGTAACCTATTAGTTTAAAATCTGATTCTCTGGGATACCACAATCCCATATTAGCTGTTCCTTTAAGATACTTGAAAAAAAAATTCACAGCTGTTAAGTGAGGTTCTCTTGGATCTGCTTGAAATCTTGCACAAAGACAGGTAGCATACATGATATCAGGTCTACTAGCAGTTAGATAGAATAGAGAGCCAATCATACCTCTGTAATCAGTAATATCTACTGATTTACCAGTATCCTTATCCAGTTTTGTTGCAGTGGCCATGGGAGTGGATGCACTTGAACAATCTTGCATTCCAAATTTCTTCAGCAAGTTTCTGGTGTACTTAGTTTGACAAATAAAAGTGCCTTCTTCATTCTGCTTGACTTGAAGGCCCAGAAAATAGCTAAGTTCCCCCATCATACTCATCTGATACCTTGATTGCATCAGTTTGGCAAACTTCTTGCAAAGTCTGTCATTTGTAGATCCAAAAACGATATCATCAACATAGATCTGGACCAGAAGTAAGTCCTTTCCATGGTTGTGGTAGAACAGTGTTTTGTCTATTGTTCCTCTGTTAAATCCACTTTCTAGAAGAAACTGAGCTAAAGTCTCATACCATGCTCTAGGAGCTTGCTTAAGTCCATAAAGTGCTTTATCTAGCCTGTAGACATAATCTGGATATTTGGAATCTACAAAGCCTGGAGGTTGTTCAACATATACTTCCTCCTCCAATTCTCCATTGAGAAAAGCACTTTTCACATCCATTTGAAAGACAGTAAACTTTTTGTGACCAGCATAAGCCAAAAATATCCTTATGGCTTCTAACCTAGCAACTGGTGCAAATGTTTCATCATAATCAATTCCCTCATGTTGAGAATATCCTTTTGCAACCAGCCTTGCCTTATTTCTTGTAATTATGCCATCACTGTCAGTTTTGTTTCTGAATACCCACTTTGTACCAACAACAGATCTATTCTTTGGTCTTGGCACTAGGGTCCAGACTTTGTTTCTTTCAAATTCATTTAACTCTTCCTGCATTGCTTGCACCCAATCAGCATCTTGAAGAGCTTCTTCCACTTTCATTGGCTCAGTCTGAGAAAGAAAAGAATTGTAAAGACGTTCATTTGAAGTACCTATTCTAGTTCTGACACCTGCATCAGGATTTCCAATTATCAAATCAGGTGTATGTGATTTAGTCCACTTCCTTGCAGATGGAAGGTTTTTTCTAGAACTGGATGCTCCCCCATGATCCATGTTGTCTTCATTTTCATTTTCTGATGTTCCCCCTGAAACTATGCTCTCTGAGTTGGATCCTTCAGAATTTAGATTTTCAGAACTATCAGAACTTGGCTTATCAGAACTTGACGAATCAGAACTTGAAGAGCCAGATGTATGTTCTGATGCTTCTTGAGATGTGGTAAGATCTTGAGTATGCTCCCCCTGCATAGATGCATCTTCCTTTGGCATAGTTACCACAGTTTCAATAACATCAGAGTTTAATCCATCAGAGTTTACAGTATCAGGATTTAGATTGTCAGGATTTTTAGTATCAGAATTTGAGTCTTCATTTGCAAATCTCAGCTGATCATGATCAATAAAATCTTCAAGTCCAGTAATCTTCTTATCATTAAAAGAGACATTGATAGATTCCATGACCACTCTTGTTCTCAGATTATAGACTCTGAAGGCTTTTGTGGAAAGTGGATATCCAACAAAGATTCCTTCATCAGCTTTTAGATCAAATTTGGATAGAAGTTCAGGATGAGTCTTGAGAACAAAACACTTGCATCCAAATACATGAAAATACTTCAGATTTGGCTTCTTTTTCTTCACCATCTCATATGGTGTCTTTCCTTGCTTGTTAATGAGTGTTGCATTTTGAGTAAAACAAGCAGTCTGCACAGCTTCAGCCCAGAAATAGGTTGGAAGCTTTGCTTCTTCAAGCATTGTACGTGCAGCTTCAATGAGAGTTCTATTCTTTCTTTCAACAACTCCATTTTGCTGTGGAGTTCCAGGAGCAGAGAATTCCTGCTTAATTCCATGGTTTTTGCAGAACTCTTCCATTATCAAATTCTTGAACTCAGTGTCATTATCACTCCTTATGGTTTTCACAGAGTCTTTGACCAATTTATCCAGTTGTTTGATATGATCAATCAAGATAGATGCAGTTTCATTTTTTGTGTGCAAGAAATACACCCATGTGTATCTAGTGAACTCATCTACTATGACCAAGGCATATTTCTTCTTTGCAATAGACATGACATTCACTGGACCAAATAGATCAACATGTAGTAGATGATAAGGCTCAAGAATTGATGATTCAGTCTTGCTCTTGAGTGAAGATTTTCTTTGTTTGGCCTTCTGACAAGAATCACAAAGGCCATTAGGAGCAAATACTGACTTTGGCAGTCCTCTCACAAGATCTTTCTTGACTAGTTCATTTATATTGTTGAAATTTAAATGAGAGAGTTTCTTGTGCCAATTCCAGCTTTCTTCAATTGATGCTCTACTCATCAGATAGATTGCAGAACCATCAGTACTTGTTGAAAGCTTGGCTTCATAAATGTTACCACGCCTATATCCTTTCAGAACAACTTTTCCTTTAGATTTACTCACAACTTCACAGTGTTCTTCAAAGAAATCAACATGATAACCTCTGTCACAGATTTGACTTATACTCAGCAGATTGTATTTAAGTCCTGAGACTAGAGCTACTTCTTTAATGATGACATTCCCAAGATTGATATTGCCATATCCCAATGTTTTTCCAATGTTGCCATCTCCATAAGAAACACTTGGGCCAGCTTTCTCCACAAAGTCTGATAGCAGGGCTTTATTTCAAGTCATATGTCCTGAACATCCACTGTCCAGAACTAGGATATTTTTCTTATTGCCCTGCAATCACAAAGACCACTAATGATTAGTTTTAAGGACCCAGACTTACTTGGATCCTTTGGCCTTATCAAGTTTGTTAACATTTGCAGCGGATTTAGCATCAGAGTTTATGTTAACATTTTTCTTATCAGAATTTACACTATCAGACTTTGAATCAGAATTTACACTAGAAGGAACAATGGAAACTTTCTTTAAAGAAGGTTTTATTTGATAATAATCATAGTACAAACTATGATATTCCTTACAAGTATAAATGGAATGCCATAAACTACCACAATGAAAACAAGGATTTTGTGGCTTATATCTAACAGACTGACTCTTAACTCCTGACTTTGAAGGTAAGGAGTTTATGTTCTTATTCTTCCTGCAAAAAGAAGCCAGATGGTTAGAACTTCTACAGTTATGACACGTTTTCCTAGGAGCTTTAGGAACAGGCTTATAATTATTGCTTTTATTCACACCTTCCTTTCCATTCCTATTTTTCCTAGGTGATTTTACCTTGTTTGTGTTCTTAACATCTTTCAGCTTATGCTTAAGCTGTTTCTTAGTCATTAAGCCTATGTTTACTTCAGCTGTCTTTTCCTGTTTTAGTTTGTTAGAAGTTAATCCCTCTTTAACTTCTGATTTCTCATTATCAGACTTTACAGTTACAAACTTAACAGGTTTTAACTTTGGCTTTTGCTTAACAACAGGCTTAATTTCTACAGTTCCTTTATCATTCTTATCCTCTCCATAACCTAAGCCCTCTTTCCAATTTTCACTACTTAGCAAATTTTGAGTTGTTCTGCCCGAGTTAGTCCAAGTCCTGATAATCTCTCTTTCCTTTTCTAACTCAGTTTTTAGAGATTCATTCATTTTTAGCACTTCATCCCTAACATAAAAAGCATCATCTCTATCCTTCTGAGTTTGATGGAACATAACTAACTCTTTTTCTAAGAAATCATTTCTTTTCTTAAAAGCAAGATTTTCAGAAGTTAATCTTTCACATGTTAAAGTTTGATCTCTATAACTAACAAACATGGTTTTAAGATATCTTCTCAACTCATTAATATCATCAGTATGAAAAGCATAAGTAGTCTGAGGTACCTTTATTTCAGCAGCTTCAGAACTGCTCTCTACACTTGCTTTATCAGCATTTGCCATCAAAGCATAGTTCTCCTCACTTTCAGAGTCTGATGTGTCTGTCCAGCTTTTCTTCTTTGTGAAAAGAGCCTTGACTTTGTCACCCTTCACTTTCTTGCAATCAGGAGATATGTGGCCTTTCTCACCACAGTTATAGCATTTGACATTGGTATAATCTCCTCTATCAGACTTTCCTCCTCTGCCCTCAAATCTTCTGAAATTCTTCTTATCAGAACTTGTGCCTTTCCTGGAAAACTTCTTTCCCTTCCTGAACTTCCTGTATGCAATCTTTGTGATCCCTTTCACCATAAGAGCACACAGCTTCATCATCTCCTCATCAGCATCAGTCTCAGACAAGCTTTCAGAATCTGAGTCATCATCACTTTCAGAACTTGATGACTCAGTATCAGACTTTGTGAAAAGAGCTTTACCCTTGTCTTTCCTTGAGGTAGCTTCCTTGGGGGATTCTTCTTCAGCTTTAAGAGCAACTGTCCTTGACTTTCCTCCTTTCCTCTTGCTTCTTTGTTCCATCTCAAGTTCATGAGTCTTGAGCATTCCATAAATTTCATCAAGAGTTGTTTCATCAAGACTGTAGTTGTCTCTTATTGTTGTTGCCTTCAAATCCCAACATTCAGGAAGAGCTAACAGGAATTTAAGGTTTGAATCTTCAAGATCATACTCCTTATTAACCAGTGACAGATCATTCAAGAGTTTGACAAATCTATCATATAAATCAGTCAATGACTCATTAGTCTTTGAGTCAAAGTGTTCATACTCTTGAGTGAGTATTGTCTTCCTATTCTTTTTAATTGTATCAGTTCCCTGACACCTTGTTTCCAGAGCATCCCATATCTCCTTTGCAGTCTTGCAGTTAATTACCCTGTTTGACATTACATTATCAATGGCACTATGCAGTAAGTGTCGTACCTTAGCATCCTTAGCAATTGATGCGATATCTTCAGCAGTATAATCACTCTTCTCCTTTGGTACAGTCTTTGTTGCTTCACCTGCAACTGCAACAGCGAGCTTGGTTGGTTTGTGAGGTCCATCCTTGATTCTATCAAGATATTCTGGATCTGTAGCTTCCAGAAACATGGTCATCCTCACCTTCCATATGGCATATTCAGATGGTCTTAGTATGGGAACTCTGATGGTCTCATACCGACTTTGAATTTGTGTCTTTGGAGGTTCTTCAGTTTTGGTAGGCTTAGTTGGAGTTTCTGTGTCATACATGATTGTGTTTGGATCTTAAACTGTATTTGTGTTAACAGATAGGCTCTGATACCACTTATTAGGTCACATACACTGTAGAGGGGGTGAATACAGTGTAAAGTACAATCAGATCGAACTTTAATATCTCAAGTAACAGAAAACAAACTTTATTGAAACAATAAACTCTGTTACAGTATGGAACTGTTACCTCTCAGTGATGAACAAATATCACGAGAGCTGCTAGGGTTATATTGAATAATCTTCTCGAATATGATAACACTTATAGTGTAAACCCTATGTCTGTGTTTATATACTACACAGTTACAAGATAATCGCTAATTGATATGGAATATAATTCTACTTCCTAAAATATATCAATCAGATATCTTTTCTTCCAAGTA
This sequence comes from Apium graveolens, assembly GCF_009905375.1. NCBI lineage: Eukaryota > Viridiplantae > Streptophyta > Magnoliopsida > Apiales > Apiaceae > Apium > Apium graveolens. The sequence goes on from NC_133648.1 coordinate 279,511,325, forward strand.
TTATATTCTTCATAGAACTCCTTCTTCATGCATATCTCTTCTTATGTTTATCTCGATCTTCTTTCCTTTAATCAGCTATTGTCCTTATCTGAACGTCCTTCAGCACTTAAGTTCTGATATCCATCTTTTGATGATTATCTCCTGATAATATAAGTACTGATATCCTTAAGTCCTGACTTCCAGTAAGTACTGATTTATCCTGTTTAAGTAAGATCTGAAAACTAAACATAAATCATATTAGCCATGACATTATCAAATATATCTAACACATCCAGTTCTAGAGATCACCTTCCATCTGCAAGAAAGTGGACTAAAGCACATACACCTGACTTGATTATTGGAAATCATGAAGCAGGTGTTAGAACTAGAACAGCAACATCAAATGAATGTCTCTATCATTCTTTTCTTTCTCAGACTGAACCAAAAAAAGTGGAAGAAGCTCTTCAAGATATTGATTGGGTGCAATCAATGCAGGAAGAGTTAAATGAATTTGAAAGAAATAAAGTCTGGACCCTAGTGCCAAGACCAAAGAACAGGTCAGTTGTTGGTACAAAGTGGGTGTTCAGAAATAAAACTGATAGTGATGGCATAATTATAAGAAATAAAGCAAGGCTAGATGCAAAAGAATATTCTCAACAGGAGGGAATTGATTATGATGAAACATTTGCACCAGTTGCTAGATTGGAAGCCATAAGGATATTTTTGGCTTATGTTGCTCACAAAAAGTTTAAAGTCTTTCAAATGGATGTAAAAAGTGCTTTTCTTAATGGAGAATTGGAAGAAGAAGTATATGTTGAACAACCTCCAGGTTTCGTAGATTCAAAATTTTCTAATCATGTCTACAGACTTGATAAAGCACTTTATGGCCTTAACAAAGCTCCAAGAGCATGGTATGAGACATTAGCTCAGTTTCTTCTAGAAAGTGGATTTAACAGAGGGACTATTGACAAAAATTTATTCTATCTCAACCATGGAAAGGACTTACTTTTGGTACAGATATATATTGATGATATCATTTTTGGTTCTATAAATGACAGACTTCGTAAAAGGTAGGCCAAGCTAATGCAGTCAAGATATCAAATGAGTATGATGGGAGAACTTAGCTATTTTCTGGGCCTTCAAGTCAAGCAGAATGAAGAAGGAACTTTTATTTGTCAATCTAAGTACACCAGAAATTTGTTGAAGAAATTTGGAATGCAAGACTGTTCAAGTGCATCCACTCCTATGGCCACTGCAACAAAATTGGATAAGGATACTGGTACATCAGTAGATATTACTGATTACAGAGGTATGATTGGCTCACTACTCTATATAACTGCAAGTAGACCTAATATCATGTTTGCTACTTGTCTTTGTGCAAGATTTCAAGCAGATCCAAGAAAACCTCACTTAACAGTTGTGAAAAGAATTTTCAAGTACCTTAAGGGTACAGCTGATCTAGGATTATGGTATCCTAGGGAATTAGACTTTAAGCTAATAGGTTACTCAGATGCAGATTTTGCAGGGTGCAAAATTGACAAGAAAAACACAAGTGTAAGCTGCCAATTTCTTGGAGGCAGATTAGTTTATTGGTTTAGCAAGAAACAAAAGTCAATTTCCACATCAACTGCAGAGGCAGAGTACATTGATGCAGGAAGCTGTTGTGCATAAATTCTTTGGATGAAGAATCAGTTACTGGATTATGGGTTAGAATTTTCTAAATTCCTATTTATAGTGATAATCAAAGTGCTATTGCTATGACGGGTAATCCAGTTCAGTACTCAATAACAAAGCACATCAACATTAGGTACCACTTCATAAGGGAACATGTGATGGAAGGTACAGTGGAATTGCATTTTGTTCCAACATATCAACAACTAGCAGATATCTTCACAAAACCACTATGTGAAACTAATTTTACAAGATTGGTAAATGAACTTGGAATGGTTTCAGGTTCTTTCTCTAAATCTGTTTAGTTTATGTTCTGATACATCAGACTTTATGATCAGTAGTTACAGATATTATTATCTTTATGTAAGCTGTGCTTAAATTGAAATTTACCCAAGTGATGATTGTTGTCTGATGTGAATTTCTAAACTCTGATAGTGATATGAATGTTTCTGTGACTATTCAATCCAATGAGGATAACTATACTAGATGTTGACCTAGTAGTCTCTAATATACTAAAGATCCCATGTTTGAAGTAATTGTTTATGTGGAAATCTTTTAACACAAGCAAATTCTGATATTGAGCTTGGTTAGGTTTACTTTGTGTATCTTATTATTAAGTCAAAAACTAGAATAGTGCTTCTTATCTGTTAAGTTCTGATGTTGGTAAATCTTATGGATGTACTAAGTGCTGATAAACCTCACTTATCAAAATAAAAGGTAAAGAAAAGAAATAAATATCAGGTACTCCTTTGAGATCTAGAGAAAAATGTATGTGGAAGGGAAGACCCAAGTGCATTGCTAGTATTAAGTAATATGCATTAGAAAAGCAAAATAAATTTTTCTTGGTGACTTTTCATATTCTCTGATTACTGGAGAAATACTCTGATAATAGTATAAATTCTGATAAGCAGTTGTGACTCACTTACACTGAGGAGCTCCTATGAAAAAGAATATCAAAAGATGCATAAAATGAGCACAAAATAGTTGAGGTGGACTCATGCATGAACTCATTCTATAGTAGACTTCAGACTAATGACAGATTTTGAGCAAAGTTCTTAGTTATTCCTTATTTCTAAGATGCACTGAAGTGAATCAGACTTTACTCTTTGTCTGATATTTAGCTTAAAGCACACACTTACACTCCATATGAATGATGAAAATTACTGTGGTGATCAATGTTGTTTTAGATGAACAAATTTAGTGTCAGTTGCATAAATTCTGAGGACAAGTTCTGATGGAAGTTCTGATGATTAAGTTCTGTGGAAACCATATCAGTATATGTGTGAAGAATTATAGAAATAAACATTCACTTTTTGAGTACAGAAGCCATATTCTGATGACTTTTAAATTCTGATAATAATCAAGTTCTGATGCTTACGTGGCAGTATTTATTTCCTTGATTTATTTTTGGGTCAATACTTGAATGGTTATATTTTATCTGAATATTGGTTTAAGTGAGATAAAGACAGTCATAATTACTTGTTTAGTGGTAACAGCTTTTTTTAAAAAAACTGCATGTGCATAGTAATCATTACTTATTTCATGTGCCAATTAACTATTGTCTTAACTACTGCATGGCTGACAGGTGTAAAGACTGTTCAAATTCGTCTTAACTACTGTCAAGTGGCGTGTATAAGTAAAAGAGAGAAAAGATTTTAAATCTTTTATCTACTTTTATATTCTACACTCTCTCTCTTTTCTCTTATTCTCTCCATATTACTGATGGTTTTTACACAGGAATTTTACCAAACACCTTTTAGGCATTCTTATTTCTCACTTCTTTTTCAATAGCACCCAAGAATATAATCTTTAATGGAGCAAAGTTCATCCCCAACAACTACGCTTCCATTCTCACTAAGAGTGAAGCTTCTTCGGAACTTCATTTTATTCAGGATTTCTTATCTTATAGTGAAATTGGGTTCGATTTGACGCAACCATCCACTTTATCTAGAACTCAAGTTCTGACGTTCTGGCGAACGGGACTTTATGATGATGGTGTAAGGATGGGACTCCAAGCATCATTTTTATAGCAAAGGAGGTGGAGTATGTTGTTACTCCGGCAACAGTTCGAAAAGCTCTACACCTACCTGAAAACTGTCAATTTAGTTTTGCTGTGGAGGAGCCCTTGCAACAGTAAATGATGGCTAATCTAGGGTATGAAAAGAGTTTGGCTAAGATGGGTCAACTCAAACGCCCATATATTCGAAGGGAATGGAGCTTCTTCTTCGATTGCATCACGAAGACGTTTGCCAACAAGAGCTCAAATTTTGATGCCATTCCTATTTTGACACAACAAATTAGGTATGCACTCTTAAACCAGTCTTATTTTGATTATGCAAAGACTGTGTTATGTTTTATAGGAGATAAAATGAAAGAGGAGAAGAATGTAGTTTACTTTGCTAGGTTCTGTCAGTTAATTTACAGTTATTGTACATCAGATGAACCACAACTAGCAAGTAAACACATAGAACCTTTTAGGTTAGCAAAAAGGGCTTTTACTGATCTCCTGACTGCTGACAACAAGAAGGAGGTTTTGAGACCCCTTAGAATTCCTTTATCAGTAAAGCAAGCTCTAGTAAATGCTGATTCTAATACTTATTCTGTATTATATCCTGATGTTCCACAACAACAACAACAACCACAACAACCATCAGAACCTACCACTGTCACTCAACAAACACGAACATCATAACCCACCATTAACCAAACATAGCAACCACAACCATCAGCACATAATCAGGTGAAGCCTTCTCCTTCTAGAGTAAAGAGGACTAAGACAGTACCTCAGGCACATCAGAAAAGAAGGAAGATGATTTTAAGAGATGAGTCTGATGATGAGGCACAGGTTCAACCATCAGAACCTGTTACTGAAGTAGCTGAGAAGGTCTCTTCTCAGAAAGCTCAAGTAACTTGGAGTTCTAGGCCCTTAAAAAGGCTTAGAAAGCTAGACTCTGATGATCAAGCTCCTAGAGTCTCTCCACCAGCTAAGAGGCTTAAAAAGCAAAGAGCAAGGAGGGCTGTAGAATCATCAATCTCTGAAGAAGAAATGGAAGCAGCATCTCTGGAAGGGGGTCAGGAATCTCTGATCCTGGAAGAACCTACTGTAGTTGAATCTCTTCCAAGTGCTGAGCCAGAAACTACTCAAATGCTTACACCTCCTGTGTCTCCAATACACTCTCTAGTACATGCTGATAACCCACGTACAAGTGCTGAAATTGATATCAACAACTTGGATGTGCCTATGGTCTTGTATCTAGAAGCTCCACTTACTCAGCAAACTCCACCAACAACTCCACTGCTAGATGCTGATGTCACTGCAGATGAATCTTCTATTTCTTCATATATAATTATTCTATCACAAGATGCTGATACTGAAGATTCTGCAAGATCTGTTGAAATAAATGCTGAAAATACTGGTGAAGCTGCTACAAATATAAATGTTGATGCAGCTGGTCGTTCTGGACATGCACCTCCACAAACAGTTTGTAAAGCTGATTTGATTAAGAAGTTTGTGAGAGAGGATGCACCAGTACCTTGGAGTGAAACCTCCAGAGGAAGAGAATGGATCAAGGAGTGGAACAAAGTTGATTTTGTTCCTACTGCAAATGTTCTTGCTGAGCACCTGGCTAAAGCTGATGAGATGCTGATGAATGATGACTTCAAAGCACAGCTCAGAGTTACTGCATTAAGTACCAGGAACCTTCAAGGTCAACACTCAATAACTCAAGCCAAGGTGGACAAAATTCAAGAAACACTAATTCAGCAATCCATGAATGTCACATTGGACAAGAAAAGGTTTTTTAAGCCAGCCTTTGACCGCATTGAGTATATAAAAAAGACTTAAGAAAAGCAGCAAGCTCAACTATCTGATATTTTAAAGAATCAAGCTGCTCATCAAAACCAACTCAATGAACTTATAAACTCTATGGAATTGCTTGTCTCCCTGCTTCTACCAGATGATGCCAAAAAGGGGGAGAAAGTAATTAAGTCCAAATGCACAACTGATCAACCACTGAAGGGTAAGGATGATGATAATGAGGAACAGGGAAACTCTGAAAAGAGTAAAGGTCTAAGTCAAGGCAGGGGTTCTTTATCAAGCAAATCCAAAACTATAAGTCAAAGAACAAGTTCTGATGTTGGGAGAAGAACAAGTTCTGATACTGGTAAAAGGATAAGTTCTAATGAACAAACTCTGAAACTTGATGAAGAGATCTCCAAAAGGCTGTTCCTAAAGGATAATCCAGACATGGATTTTGAAAGCCTGAAGGAAGAAGAGATCAGACTAAAAGCTGAAAATGACCAATCTAAGTCAAAGTCTAAAGCTCAAATCATAGCAAAGAAACCACCTAAGCCTAAGGGCATTGTGATCAAAGAGAGGACAGATATTGAGGCATCTAAGGCCAAGTCCAAATCACAGGTGGAAGTTGATCCTAGATTCAAAGGTAAGGCAAAAGTTGATGAATCTGTAAAGATATATCTACCAACTATGGATCTGAAAGCAAAATCTGATGAAGATACAAGTCTGATTTTTAAGAAGAAAATGAATATTCAAGCAACCTCTGACAGAGCTCAAGTTATCTTGACATCAGAAGAAAAGGAAACCTCTGACGTTGCTCATGTTAAACCTTCAACAGTTCTACTACCTGGGTTTACTAAAGCTCAACAATCTGCTCAACCTATGAAGACTTCAACAAATGTTTTTAAGGGTAGATTGCTCCAAGGGAAGGAAGCTAAAAATAAAACAGGACTGGGTAATGCTGATAAGAAAAGAGTAAACAACTCTACCTCAGATCCTACATCACTTTCTGAACCAGGAGTAGGGACAACTCCAGAAAGACTAAATCAATTAGAATTTGTATAGATGGTTTACAACTCCAAGCTGAAAGAAGACATAATGCTTTATTTTATGACAGATGGGAGAGTATTCCAGATAAGAAAGGATGCAATTCGGTTGAAGTATTATGAAGAACTGCAACATGTTTTATTTCTACTTCAAGTAAAGAACAGGTCAACAGATGGTGCTGCCAGTTACTTAAAATCTGATATTCAAAGGCAGAAGAAACTTTACTCTGTAAAGTCTGACAGACCATACTATCCAAAGTACAGAGCTCACAATGGTGATTTAGTTGAGATGAAGCCCAATACCGCTAAGATCACTACTTTTCTGGGTATTAAGGGTATTGAATTTAATCTGGAGTCTGACAAAGCTTATCTGATCAAACTGGATCAGGAAATAAGGAAATCAAAGATTAATGATCTCAGGGCTGCTATCTTTCAGACAGGAGAAGATACATTTGAACTTAAAGATGCTAAAAGGAGGATGATAAATGAACTTGAATATGCTGAGAGAACTCTTTTGAAGAACTATCTCAGAACAACTCCTGACATTCAAGAGATCAAACACTAAAGCCAAGTCAAAAACTACAATTGTTAAATTTTGAAGGATATACAGGCTAAAGCTGATATCAGACTTTAAGGATGGTAAAAGCTACAAGGATTGTGAGTTGTTGTTATCTAGTCAAATTCTCATATGCATTTGTACTTAATGTTTTTGACATCATCAAATATCTATTGAACTTGTATATTATGCTAATTTACAAGTTGGGGGAGATTATTAGATATATTTGTGATATCATGTTTAATAGTGATTTGTGTTTAGTTTTCAGATTTTAACTAACTGGACAAATCAGGACTTAACTGGAAATCAGTACTTATACTGAAGTCAGAACTTAAGATATCAGAACTTAAGTTATCAGAACTTAAGATATCAGAAGATATTTATCAGAAGATAATATCTGGACTTAAGAAGACTTTCAGATAAGGAAGGCGGCTGATTGAAGGGAAAGAAGATCAAGACTAAAACAAGAAGAGATATGCATGGAGAAGAATTCTATGAAGAATAGAAGACTTGGAGGAAAAGATAACTAATTGATATTTTTTAGGATACAGAATTATATTTGATATCAATTAGATATTATCTTGTAACTGTGTGGTATATAAACACAGCATAGGGTTTACACTATATGTGTTATCATTATCGAGAATATTATTCATTGTAACCCTAGCAGCTCTCGTGATATTTGTTCATCACTGAGAGAGAACGGTTCCATTGCAATACTGTTTTATTAATAAGATTATTTTTTGTTACATACATGTGTTTTTAATTTGATTTGATAGTATTATACACTGTATTCAACCCCCTTCTACAGTGTGTGTGACCTAACAGGTATCCTAGAGATTCTGATTTTGATCTAATTGGTTATTCAGATGCAAATTATTCAGGTTGTAGAATAGATAGAAAAATTACAACAGGAACCTGTCAGTTTCTAAGAAACAAGCTAGTGTCCTGGTTTGGTAAGAAACTAAATTCAGTTTCTACTTCCACAGCTGAGGCTGAATATATTGTTTCTTGTAGATGTTGTGCACAGATTTTGTGGATGAAGAATCCACTATTGGATTATGGTTTACATGTGGACAAGATTCCAATTTTCTGTGACAACACAACTGCCATTTCCATTACCGAAAATCCTGTACAATATTGAAGGATAAAGCACATTGACATCAAGTATCATTTCATTTGAGAACATGTCATGAATGGTACTGTGGAACTTCATTTTCTTCCAAGTGAGCAACAACTTGCAGACATCTTTACCAAGCCACTTGATGAGTCAACCTTCACTAGGTTGGTTAGTGAGTTAGGTATGCTTAATTATTCCTAAGTTATTTTGATGTATAAGCAATTTGTAATGCAGCAAAAAAAAATTGATTTTTCCTAAAGAGATGAAATTTTGACTAAATCAAAATTTATATCTCGTCGGATGTCCATTATCCGTTGAAAGTGAATATTCGTTGAATTTCATTATCTGTTGAAAATCAAATATTGTTCTGGGTACTTTATATCTCGACGGATAATTGTTTAATCTATATCCGTTAAATTACTTTAATCATAGCCGTTAAATTCCAGACCTTATCCGTCGAATTTACTTACAGTGTGTATGTATATTTTGATGGATATTCTTTAGAATTTCTACAGTTTATTTTATTTTTAAACGGCTATTTCTGGCAATTTTCATTGTGTAATTTATTGTACTTTTTAAATTTTTTACTTGTTTATTTCTAAGAAAGTATACCCCTTTCATTTTTCATTTTACCTTTATCTTTCAATCACAACAACGACACTTGTAGTCAAGATTATATCTCAGTCTGGATTTGTCTATGAGAAGAACAAATTCGTGGCACTGGTGGACAAGAACATTGCTGCCTCTGAGGACTATCATAAAATGATGGACTTCATTTGCAACTATAAACTAAGCTATGTTATGCTTGAGTCTCCAGTGCAGATCTGGACTACGGTTGTGTACAACTCCAAAGATAAGACCATTGCCTTCACTCTTAAAGGTAATGATTACTGTATTAATTGTGATGAAATTCAAGCTTGCTTTCATTTGCCTGAAAACAACACTACAGATGTGATCATCATGCTTATGTCTATGGGCTATTCTCTCATTCCTGCCAAACTAGGTGAGGTTAGGAGAATGGGCCTTAGAAATGAATGGAGCTTTCTCTGTGATTCTTTTATAAAAGCATTTTCTGGTAAAATTAGAAACTTTGATGCAGTTACTTATTCCATGATTAACAGGCTATATATGCTTTTGAATGAAAAGTACTTTAATTTTAGTAACTCTGTCATGATAGAATTAGGGTATAAATTAGGAGATATTAGGAAGATGTCCAAGAATATATATAATGCTAGGTTTCTTATGATGCTAGAAAACCATGTTTCTATGGACCTCTTGATTGAGAACCCAACAAATAAGATAGATTTTTGGGTCCAAGAAAAGAGGGTACTTGCTTATGTGAACAGGAACAATCTTACAGTGCAGTGCCTCTCAACTATCTGTCAATAATGGAGGCACCTCAGGTAAGTGAGGTAACTGTTTCTATCACAACTCTTTCCCAACCTCCAGTTTCTTTGCATACAACTGTGGCTATGGAATCTGTGACTGTGACCAAACAGATGCCTACCCAAGCCACAAAACCTAAAATTTCAAAATCCAAATCAAAGAAACCTCACTCTAGTTCCTCTAAAAAAACTAATTTTAAAAACTACCACAGCAAAAGAGGGGAGTGTGAAGGGTGGTAATAAAGGTGAGGGACAGGGTGAACATCAAATAAGCCCTAAGAATAAGGTGAGAGAGGTTAGTGAATCCCAGCCTAGCCACACCACAGTCTCCCAATAGGCTGTGGTGATTAATAAGGAAAGTAGCACATTGTTAGGTGCATCCTCCCAAAAGGATGTAACTATTGAAAATAGCTCATCTCGAAGAGCACATAACAAAAGGGGTAGGGACACTGCAGGCCAAACTCAAACCTACATTAGAAAGAAGAAATCCAAAACTTTGGGGGAGTCATAGGACCTAGCTCATCCATAAGCACTCCAACCTGGATGTTCACCAAAGATTGCAGTGATCATCATTTTAAATCCACATAACTTAAGCTTATCCATCAGACTCAATCAGTCATCCAAGACACCACTAGTGCCAATACCAAATGTCTTCGAGAAGCCCATCTTGAATCTCTGTAACTGCAGAAGATTCAGTCTCTTAAACAAAGTCAAGATGTGGATGAAATCAATAGAACTATTGAGCAAGTTAAGAAGGACATCAATGACATAATAGAGTACAAACCTCCTGAGTAAACAATGAAAGACATTCACCAGAAAATCAGGTTGGACTTTGACTTAGGTAAAAATATTGAAACATTGGATTCTAGGCTGACAGTAGTGGAGAATTCAATTACCAAAGTGCTTGTCAATAAAATGCATCAGACATTCCTTCTTCAAAAATTGGTGGTTGATCAAACTTCAACCCATGCCTTACTTGATGATAACAAAAAGGGGGAGAATGATGTGCATGTCCAAGTCAGTAAGGTAATAGTTCCAACCATTACCTTCTCTAAGCCACCAATGATGGACAACATTGATTTAATCAACATAGTAGCAGCTGAACTCAAGCTAAAAGAGCGAATGAAGAAACTTGATGAGAGAATTGAGAAGGAATTTGGTCTAATTGCCAGTCAAGACAAATATGTGAAGCACTCCACTCAATTGAGACCAATTCCAATAGATGAAATGAAGTTGGAAACATGAAAAGAGGTCAAACCTCATCTAAAGGACATCAACGGGCCATTGTGATTTTGAAGCCAAAGAAACACTCATCAAAACACTTAAGCAAAAATCCAATGGACCTAGTCTATGCAACTCCTAAACTTGATGAAAAGAAGTTGTTAGGTCACTCAATTGTAAATCACAAATATCCAAGAGATTCAGTTTTGAAGAAAAAGGTAGCAAAGATTTACAGGCATGGCAAACTAATTTGTGTGATGGCTGGACATCCTCAATTTGGAAAAGCAAAAGAGAAGGGAAATTGAGGCTCAAGTCTCAGAAAAAGCAGGATGACTTAGAAGTAAAGAAACAAGCTGAAAAGCATGCTACCAAGTTAGAAACTGAGAAGCCTGCCATTATAACTGAAACTGAGAAGTATGAGGAATCAAAGCGAAAATCTGAAAAAGGGTATAGGAAGGAAAAAGCCAAAAGGAAGCTGATATTTGAAGAAGAGGAACAACCAAAGCCAACTCAGTCTACGACCATAAATCAACCAACTAGCCCATAATGGAGCAAGTTGAAATCAAGGTCCATCCTGGTGTGAACTTTCATGGTGAGCAAATCATTCCCAAGGATGAACCAATAGACTGGGAAAGCTTACCAATTCCTGAGCTGAATTCAGAAGAAAGCCATTCAAGTCTTATCCAAACCCAAGCCAACAGTCAACAAATGAGATCAACTCTTTATATGTGACATAAATGAATTTTTAGACATTAATCTTTATTTGGATGAGCTAGATGAAGTGAGAGCAATTAATGCCCAAACCATACTTCCAGAAAGATTAGTGTTCAGATACAGGGGTGGAAAGGAAATCACATGGCCTCTTCATAGGATTCTCAATGACGGTTATATTATCTTAATTAAAGTATTATCTGCAATCAAGAAAAAATTTGGATTCACCAAGGTGGACAAGACAAAGATACTTAACAAAATTCAAAAAATTCAAAGAAGCTGTAGAGACCCAAATGCACTACCAGGAATCTTAACTATTCCTTATAATGGAAGTAGAGCGCACTTAAGGCCATATTGGTTGATGGAGTTCAAGGATGAAAAAAATACCAAAAAAAAATTCAGACTATAAGACCAGCTAAAAATATCATGCAATGAGACTCTCAAGGAAATGCAGGAGATGCTGGATCTATCTAATGAAGATGAATCTGAGTTCAACAGACAACTCCAACACCAGATAGAAGAGAACAATGAGAAACTGGGTAAAAAAACTAGACACTCAAGGAAAAATGATTAAATTATTCAATCTAGAGGAGCACCTTGAACAAGGCTTGTGATATTACTGAGAACTTTCTTCTATCAATTTTCAATAAAAATTTGCAACACTTATCATTTTTATCTACTATTGAATGATCATTTTGTATAAGGTGTTTTGTTATCTTCAAGTCCTCCTAAATTTATGCCTACAATTCTAGCAGACATAAATTGGGGGAGATTGTTAGGAATATGTTGTAAGCTTGATGATATTTCACCAAAACACCCTAGTAGATTTAATTAAGTGTGTTTGTAGCTTTCAACAGATAATTTTACTTTGTCATTTGTTGAAAGAATAGCTTATGGTTAAATAATTTTTTGTAGCACATTCCTGTATATTGCATTATCTTAGAGAATTAGAGGTTCTAGGATATTCTAAGTCATGTTGACTACTAGAATAATATGCAAAAAAGTTTGGCTAATTATAAATATTAGATGCCTTGTAATTTTGCATAAATGAAATTGTGTCAAATGTTATGGAAATACTTTCAACGGATGATTCTATAAGGCTTCGACGAATGACCCAAGTTACTCTCAACGGATGATCCAGTAGAGACTCAACGGATAATCTACAAAGTCTCGATGGATAACAAATTCAAATATGAGTTGATAGTGACTTGACAGTCACATGGGTTGATTGTTTACAAAAGGAATATGGCAGCCTAGGTTTTTGAGAACAAAGATGTATTTCCATTTACATGCTTACTTGAAGAAATATAAAGATACAGGACAGAGAAATGAAGAAACATGTGATGAAGACCTAGACACTTTGTTTTATATGTTTTTCTTTTTCATATGGAACTTGGTAATATATAAACCAAGAGTAGCAAGTAGAGAAATAATCAATAAAACTGAGAAATAGAAAAGGCTACATTTGTTAGGAATTTCTCTGTTCTTTGTAATTTTACTTCTAAGCAGGTGTGTGCATTCTTGCATCACAGAGTTCTCAATCAATATATATCCCATGTGGAAAAGATCAATCCACCAGAAAGTTTTTAAATCTTTGTGTTTAATTACTTTGTATTTTGAATACATTTATATTTCATTCCGCACACTGGCATATTCAAAGACTGATATATTTTGGTAAAGAATTTTCCAAATTTCCTTTTCCAGAAGAACCAAGAAATACATTCAACCCCCCCTGTAATTTTATTGTTAGATTGTTTGGGAATAACATAAAAGGTACATAGGCACATTGAACGGGGTTGGAAGTAAGGAGTTAAAAAAGGCTACCACTAACCCTAATCAATCTCAGCCACTAATTACCATACAAACACCACACATCGCTTGCTTTTCTGGTGAAGAAACACCATCATAGATCTTATTTACGGAGTAGAACCTCAAACTATGTTGTTACCAGATTTATACGTCAACAAATTGGCACTAGAAGGAGGGATATTGATCAAGATCATAATCTTAAAGAGGAAAAGATGTCTCATAATCATGATGGAAGTTCTTATGAAGGAACTGATAGTTATTCTGAAGGAGGTGTTGGGCGCAGCTACATTCAGTATAAACCCTAAATTCCCAGAAACGTGAAAAATCTTCCACGAACTCTAGATGTTGGAGGACACTACCTGTGCTTATCAGCAATGATGATATCTTGGGGAAGCTGTGTCTCTTTGGAGATACCCTGAATAACTTCAATTCAAGATTGAACACCATGGAGCGTCACAAAATGAGGAGAGGCTATTATTATGCCTGCCATGGTTATGGAAAAACACATATGGTTGAAGGGAACACCCAAGATGTTCGTGGTCCAGTTAATAAAGGAAACCCTCGAATTACCCTAAGGCGATTGGAGTATTCTGATGATGTTGAGCCTATTGTGGAACTTATCAATGAGGACACTGATGGGAGAGAGAGACCTCAAATTGACAATCAGGTTGTTAAGAGGAAACACACACACATGTTCGAGATTCAATTAACCAACACGGAGTACACACACAGTAATATATTTGACATGGGAAACCCATATCCTAACTTGTATTATTAATCAAAACAGTCATCAATATTACATCAATACATAATACCTCAATAGTGTCCCTAGATAATACTTGAGCCAACTAATGCTCAAGCATCTCCTAAACGATACCTAAGATGACTACATCTCTTAATCATACATCAAAACAATAACATAGCTATGTATATATAGCCATCAAAAACTTAGCCAACAAGATATATCTAATCTGATTATAATAATAATTGTCTACCCATACAATTATTACCCAATTCCATTATGAAAATATTTGTCAATAAATACAATTAATACCCAATCACATTATGTTAATAATTGTCAACACATATAGTTATTACACAATCCAATTATATCTTGTATCATCAAGCCCATATCATATATTGGGTTTAAACCCAACAATCATCCACTCCAACCAAATACAATTTTACAAACAAATTAACGGTCATCTTCAAGCCGTCGACGTTCGTTCGTCAAAGCCTTTCCTCGAACAAAAATCATATCATCTCGTTCTTCCAACTTTTGAGAATCACTAAAACCCGCATAGTGACCTCCAAACTACCGTTCTTCATCATAACGGCATATCCATCCAAAAAATTATGTGCATCAACCATGAGTGCCTCCTTTCACCATTGAGTCACCCGATCCTTGCTTTCACAATCCTTCGGCCTCTTTTGAAGAACATCACGAGCATCATCCAAATTCTTCACCTGGTTGATCAACAATCAATCCAGAAACTATTGTAATGATCCCGTCCATCTTCCACCCCGAGTACAAATGAATTGATCCACGGTGCAAGCCAACAGTCATACTGCACATAACTTTGTCTATTCTCATGTTAGCAGGCTTCTTATCATCAAACTATCATCACACTCCACCATACCAACTGAATCTCGAACATTCCTCCAATCAAATTCATCACGAACCTCGAACCTTGGCTCTTGATACCACTTGTTAGGAGGAAACACACACACACACACATGTTCGAGATTCAATTAACCAATTTGGAGTACACACAGAGCAATATATTTGACGTGAAAAACTCACGTCCCAACTTGTATTTTTAATCAAAACAATTACCAATAATACATCAATATATAACACCTCAATGGTGTCCCTAACTGATATTTGAGCCAACTAATGCACAAGCATCTCCTAAACAATACCTTAGATGACTACATCTCTTAAGCATACATCAAAATAATAACATAAATATTTATATATAGCCATCATAAACTTAGCCAACGAAACATATCTAATCTGATTATAATAATAATTATCTACCCATACAAGAGAGAGAGAGAGAGAGAGAGAGAGTAAAGACGGGGAAAAGAAAAGGGAAGGGGGTATATATGGTGTAGGGGAACCATGGTCTTTTCACCAAAAAACAAAAATCTGGTTTTTTTTCTTTTTATTTTCCTTTATGCAAAAATTCTATTCGTGCATTTGAAATATAATATAAAATTTTCTTTTAAAAACAAAAAGTGCCACAATCATATTTTTTAATAAAAGAATGTAAAATTAGTTTTCTCCCCGTATTTTCAGAATAATTTGTGAGCGAACGAATTAATTTCCATGGATTTTACAAATAAATCCCCAATAATAGAAATAAACTCTGGAAAAATTATTTTAAAATATCCAAACATCAAATTAAATCTAACTAACATTTTTGAAAAGTCTCAGGGACTGTTCTAGAGATAATAAAACAAATTTCGCACCTTGACCATGTTTTAATAATTTTATAAAAATATATAAGGATCAATTAATTCTATATTTTAATCAAATAAATCCTCTAAAAAATATTTTAAAAACTCGTGAATCACAAATTCATACTCGTAACTTCAAAATAACATATATTCACACAATATAATCAAACACATTTCATATTGGTACACTTAACCACATTATTCCCCTTTTAATAGCTGATTACACGAGTAACAATTACCCGATAATTCAAATAACGATATAACTTTCTCAATTACGAATCCAAACCACAGAAACACACAGAGGACTCAACATTTGTCATAACTCATTATAATCCTCAATTTTTATTATTCTTAACATTCTCATTTAATCCATCTTTCGAATAACGGGTCTCGTTCTACCTGACGGCCCTACAATCATAACTTAAGTCTTTTAGCTGACTCATCAAATTAGAACGAGGCTTTGCTCGTTCCTTATTACTATTTCACAGAAATTGCACATAAACCACAAAATTATATAACTTAATATTTTATACTCATAAATCCACATAATCCACAGTTATAACACAAAATTGTATTTATTCATATAAATACATCACAAAAATCTCAGTCGTTACAGAGAGAGCGTGGGGGGATATGGTGTTTTTTCGCCAACAGTGGCAGCTGATGGTCGGCGGCAGAGGATGATAAGGAAAGGGGAGGGTCGAGAGGGAGGGTTAGATGAGAGAGATTAGATATAAAAATATAACTTAAATTATAAATGTGTGGATAAGATTTGTTCTATATATAAAGAATGTGTGGATGAGATTGGATCTCACTCATAATAACGGGGTTCTCCTTTGAGTAACTCTATATATATATATACATAGATATACATATATGTACACATAGATATACATATATATACATAGATATATAACGAGTTGCTCAAATGAGAACCTCCACTAACGTGATAACTGAGATCTAATCTCAGCCACAACTTTTTAGTAATTACTTTCATTCTAGACCACACATTTTAATTTTGTAATTTTTATTGTACTTCATCTTTCTCGTTACTCACCACCACCATCCCACCCCTGCCCCTCTGCCTATGCCCCCTGCCGTCGCCGTCTTCGCCGCCTTATCCCCACCGCCGCCGCCTTTACTCCTTCAATCATATCTATTATTTTTGCCATTCTCTCTCTTTCTCTCTCTACCCCATCTCCGCTAAATCTCTCTCTCTCTCTCATACATAAACATATGCATACATACATATACTTTAACTTCAGATCTGTTGTTATTATTGTATCAAGCCCGCCGTCACTACTCCTCTCCCGCCCTTTTACACACACACACTCTCTCTCTCTCTCATAAATCACTATTTCGATTTGTGCAATTTTCAGATCTGGCGCTTAATATCGTTGGTGATTTTCATGAAATTCTGGTAATATTTTTTAATTTTCACTGATTTGTTTTTGTTTTTTATTTCGGGTAAGATTTTGATGGTCGAGATTGGATTAGACGAGGGGAGGTAGTGGTTGGATGTGGTCGATGAAGGAACTGGAATTGTGGTGCTTGTGATTATTTTTACTTTAAATTTTGATGATTTTTATGTGAATTGAGTAGTGATTTCCGTAAAACGTTGGTGGTTTGTTGGTCTTGATCGGAGACAGTGATCGGATGTGGTGATCTCTGTATTCCGGTGGTGATTTCTTATTTTGACGGCGGTGATTTTTGTTTGACGGTGGTGATATTCTATTTATCGCCAGAGTTGGAGGTGGTCGCCGGAAATGGTGAAGGTCATAAAAAGTAGTTGATGGTGGTTGTTGTTAATGTATGCTTGAATTAGAAAGAAGATAATGAAATATTAAAATAAATGGTGGGAGATTATTATGATGTATTTAAATTAGTGGATAGGATTAAATCTGATATCTCACACAAATTTGAGTTCTCATTTGAGTAAGATCCTATATATATATTATATAACTATGTAAAAAGAGACGCTCTATTATTTACCGGGAAATATATTCAATTAAAAATTTTGAATTTTCATGCGGTTATTTGAACTCTGATTTTTTTTGTGTTTGTTTGATTTTCTGGAAAAAATCATATTATACTGTATGTATTATACGTTTAGGAAAATAAAATATTTTTCTAAAGGAGAAAAAAATATATAGAAAAGCAATAATTTTCACGAAATTGACTTTTCCTTTTTAAAACTGGAAAACATTTTTTAAAATGAACTTATTCTCACCATTTTTCGTAAATTTTTCCATAATGCAAAAATATTGAATTTTTCATTACGATAATTACTTTTCTCATAAATTATTTTCCAAAAAAAAAAGGTTTTGAGAAAAATATTTTTCGAGAAATTTTTTCCAGATTAATTTTTTCGAAAATTTTAAAAAAAAAATTCCGAGTTCCCCAAAAAAAATTCCCGAGAAACTTTTTTCGAAACAATTTTCCGTTAAAAAAATTCCAAATTTTTCGCAAAACTTTTTTCCGAGAAGTTCTTTTCCTTTTCCTATCCGAGAAATATTCTAAACTTTCCCCAATAATAATTTTCGAAAAAACATTACAAAAAATTGTTCACTTTCTTCTTCCTTGTGTATAAGTGTTGAACGAAGATCTGTGTATTGCCGATATATGTATGGATCAAGTAAAAAAAGAATGTCATTATAGAAACAAAATGAGGGAGACGGTCAGATAAAATGCACAAGTTTAAGAGTTGTATCTTTCTTTGTTAAGATACATGATTAGCGTATGAGTCGTTACCAACTTTAGATTTTTAGCAAAGTGATCTCCTAGTGTGACACCACTTTTTATAAAGGAGGATCACGAGTTACAATTTTCCTTATAGTGATCCAGATGAGAATGTTGGAAAAGTAGAATTTATTTTGGGGTTAAATGGCTATTACGTCAATCAAATGGACCTAAACTTGCAAGTAGGTAACTGAACTGGAAAAACTTATAATTGGGTATATGAACATTATTTAATATTCAATTAAATAACTAAACATAAACATAGCTTTCATGATCGTTCATTCTTTTTACTTCTAACGGAGAGTCATTTAGTACTTCCATATCATCATCTACGTAACTGGTTGACCAAATTTAACTTAACCCGATCCGTAATTAACCCAACTTATAAACCCGGTCCACCACATTAAATCAATACAAACTTAAATTAGAGTCATTTACACATACAGTCATTTTACACACATTGAAGAGGCAAAATTAAGGTTTTATTAGGAGATTATAAAGATAGCAGAAATCGAAGAGATCTTGAAGAACTCAGCAACAAAGATGTAAGTATCTTCGAATATGACATCTTGTATATATTTCGATTTATCTTGTATATCACATATTTGATGAAATGCTTTATGTGCACTATCTGTTTAAAGAATTGATTTTTGTTACACTTATCTTCACACACTTATTTATTAACACATGAGTAAGAAGTACACATTAGTTGTGTATCATAGTGGAAATTTTCTACATGTACCATATAGACATTACTCGTCACAAATAAATAAGATTTATAACGATATTGATCTTGAAAATTGGACTGTCGAGGAATTGAAAGTAGCTTTAGGTGATGTAATGGGAGAGTTTGATTCATTGTATTATTGCAAAGATGGGAGAAGTGTTAGTGGTGGGTTATCTCTTTTAAATGATGCAAGTATAAGTCATATGAAAGCCGTGAGCAATGGGTTTGTAATGTTATTTGTGTATCACTTAAGTGTCAGTGGGAGAGAAGTTATGGTAAATGAACAATATAGTATGAAAGAGAGTGACAGTGATGAACGTAGTTGAAGTGATGAAGAGTTTGTTGAAATTAGGAGAGCTACAAGGGCGGAGAGAAAAAGAATAGAATAAGATAAAGAAGAAGATTTAAGAAGGAGACTTACTTAGGTTTCAAAGAATGTATGTATGTTATTATTCTTTGGGGAGAACATGGAAAAATGAGTGTAGACCTATTCTTGGGCTTGATGGATGCTTTTTAAAGACCGTATGTGTTAGTTAGCTCTAATTTGCGGTTGGGAGGGATGGCAACAATTGTATCCTGTTGTTAAGTGGAATTTATGACACTTATTCATGCTCTAATAAGCTTTGAGTTGGTGTATTTGTACTCAGGTTATTTGTGTTTTAACGTGTTTTGTAGTATTTTTGCATTTCAGGCTTTACTTCTTGAATCAGGTGAATTAGCATTGTTTTGATGCTAATATGGTGTTTAGGAGGTGTTGGAATAAAAGCTTGAAAGTCTGGCTCGAAGCTGCAAGGAATAAAGAAAAGAAAATAAAGTTTTTTGGCAGAGGATCGGCGCGCCCGCGCTGATATTGCATGCGGCCGCGCCAGGGAGCAAAATATCAGTGCGCCCGCGCTGGTGAAGCGCGCGGCCGCGCTGGGTCGGGAATTAAAAATCCTGATTCTTTTATAATTTGATTTCTGGACTCCTGGGAATGCTTGGACTGCTATATATATATATATATATATATATATATATATCTTTAGGTTGTTTTTATAATGTAATCAAGACATCAAGGAAGGAGCAGACGGCAAGAGACCTTTTGGCACAATTCAACAAAGGCGAAGACGATCTAGTTTATTCTCGTGAATCTTTGTTTTGAGTTGTAATTTGGATGCTTGTTTCTTATTTTGTTGAACCTATATTCTTATGTGTACTTTGGTTTTATTTATTTGTATAAAGACTATATTTGCTATATTATGTTTTCATTGGAACTCACGTTGGCGATGAGTTTGTTTATGGGGTAATCGTTATCGTGGGGTTCTAGCGGATTTATTTATGGATTTATTTAGTTGATTTATTTAATGCCTTAGTGTGTGGTGATTGTATGATAACCTAGTTTTGGTTGTGCTTATTCGTCTTATGAGCGTCGCGAACTTATAAGATAGCGTGTTAATTCTTAATGAAGCGAAAGTGAATTTAAGAATTTAGAACTTGACATGCTAGCATAGGTTCATGTATTGTTATGCATGATTAGTAGGTAATTTTAACCATCTTACTTGCCATATGTAATCAAGATAGATAACTTGTGCTTAAACCGTTATGTTGTCAAATTCTATAGACATATAGGGTCTCAATATAATTGGTGCCTATTTAGCTTCTATCTCTTTTGTGGATATATGGTAGAATGGTATTCGTGTAACGAATGTTGGCATTTATCAGTTTAGTGTTATCTGATTAGTGCCATCACCATTGCATGCTAAGGTTGAAAATAATGAGGCTACTGAATGAAGTACTTAATGAAGTTAGAATCTCATGTTTGTCATATATATTAATCCAGTCTATTTTATTTTCGTAGTTAATTTTGTTAGCGTAATTCTTAGTTATAAATATCCTCAAATTGTTATAGTCTTAGCATTTAATAATAACCATACATTGTTGCTTAGGTGCGTAATTTAGATAGTTAACCAATACAGTCTCTGCGGGATCGAATTTGATTTATATCTTATACTACTTGTGAACTCGTATACTTGTGTGTATTATTAGCGCGTGGTTAGCGACTAACACCTGTAGTTATGGCGGTTGTAGAAACCGAATTCGATGTTTTTTGGAAATAATTTCTAGAGTTGCTCATATCAGATCTGGATCTTGGAAATGACTTTAGCAAGACATTTATTTATAATCAACAAAAGGTATACTTCTCTTATTCTTTACAATTACTTCATGTTTCAAATTTGCATATATTTGTACTTACCATTTTCATTTATTACTGGTTTGGATAAAACAATTAGGGAGTTATTGCCAGATGTGGAACACAAGTTCTACACAAGGCACCTAGCAGCCAATCTGTCAAAGAAGTTTCCATCTGAAATTGTGAAAAATGCATTTTGGAAGGAATCAACTACAACATGCCTACAAGCATTCAAGTCTACAATGAAGGAATTGGAGAGAGCATCAAAGGGAGCTGCTAAAAAGGTGAAGGAGTTCAATCCAGCAGTTTGGTCTAAGGCATTTTTTGCCACTCATTCTCGCTATCGAGATTACCTGTGTCACTTTTAATGAATTGAATAAAGTAACTATTTTCTATTTCATTCTTTGTAATTATCTTCTTTATAAACATATAATATTTAGATAAATAAGAATAAAAGCTCATAACATTAATAAATCAATTCATACACTGCCGTTACACACCCTTACATGAATAAGACAAACAACAACATGGCTATTACTGCAAATGTAATTCCTAAAGATTTCTTCAGCAAATGAATCTGTTTTTCTTTTACCAACTTCTTTAACTTCTATGTTTCTTTATTGTCCTTCCTAGCAAACACTAATTCATCATTCAACACAATACTCTTCCTATCATCAAAATTCATATCACCAATCAATTTATGAACTTGTTCAGTTTTAGCTTCCAATTTAGTCTTCAATTCATCAATAACTTCTCGAGATCTATCAGTGAAAGGGGGATCAGCCCATTGAAAAAATTTGCATGTCAAATTTGGATCCTACAAAATATAAATTTGTACTTATGAATAAATGAGTCTGCAATGTTTAAGGGAGAGTTAAAATTGATTATAAAAAAAACTTGCCTTGAAATGACTACACTAAAAATACCTTCTTCCTGAATCCAGTGTTCCATTCCTCCATGCTTCCCGTATAAGAGCATCAATTCCGCATCGACAGTTCCTATACTTATATATTCGAGTCAGTCTTGTTGAATTTGTAACAGATCTTCTGGAATTTGAACTAGATGAGTTCATGATTCAAGAATCAAAATTTACCAATATATTAGATATATACGAGAGAGATGTATACCGTTAATGGGTGAACGAGGGATGGGTTTTATCTCTAAATTCAGGTTTACCGTTACAGAAATGTGAGCATAACCATGTTTGTTAATTTTAGACACATCAGTAGAGCTAGTTATGTTTTCATCCATTTTTTAAATTTTAAAACAGTGAGTACCCAGTTGAAAGTTTTAAGATGTTTAACTAGTTGACCGAAAGTTTTAAGATGTTTAATTAGTTGACTTGAAACAAGATATTAAGTCGATCACTCATTTTATCCAAATATATCAAGTATGAAATTATGTATGTATTTTTGGTTATGTGGGATAGCCAATATTTTTCTAAGAATTTAAAAAATTGTTTAATAAATTCTTTTGAATTTATCAAAAAAAAATATTTAAAGTAAAATTTACTAATATCGATCAAATTTATAATTATGACAAAAGTTGGTCATATTTGTTATTTGAAAATGTTCATTACAAACCAGCAGGTTTTGCATCCAAAATATAAATTTCACTAGACATAAATATGACCGATGTTGGTCAAATTTATAACCGGAAAATTTTAATTAATTGGCGGTAAATTTTCCTCTCTTTTTTTAAAGATCCAAAAAATAACTAAGACCGAATAATTGTGACCGCCGGTAGTCACAATTAAATGTTGACCAATTAGAAATAGAGAGCTGATTTTAAATATGATATATTCACCATTTTTTTCTTGTAGTGTTACTTTATTTAGTCACCGGTAGATGGTTGTTTTGATACAAGTTTTCAATTTGCCGATTAAATTGAGTCAAATTAAAAAACAATATTATACTTATAATATTTATTTATTTATTTATTCTTATCGTAGGGAAACCGCAGCCGCTAACTTTCGGGGTCGTACTGAGTAAACCCCACGGGCTCACGTAATATCCTGCAAACCACGTAAACTAAGATAAACTGCACTTAAGCGACATGTTGTGGTTAAGGAGTCATAACCATAAATTATTCTCTCGTGGGATTCGAACCTTTGACCAAAAAGATAATTATCCATTTTTTAATAAACTGAGTCAATTCTTACAGTTACTTATTATATTTGGATGAAATTAGTGATAAAATTGATATTTTTTCTTAAAAATAACCTGATTGCCTATTCTTACTCATTGCTCGCATCTCCGCATCTAGAAATTTATAGGTCCGCTTTATGTTTTCCTTTTGTTTTTCTGGGCCAAACACAATTTTTACAAAAATTTTGTAGGCTGACAAATTTATTTTCTGACTCTTAAATTGTTAAAAAAACATTCATTATTGTTGCGCTATGTTTTATTTTTATAAATCTTCAACTAGCAGGACAATCAAAATTACCCTTTTTTAATGCAAAGTCTAATGCTTTTTTTGTCCTTTCATTTTATTCTTTATACTCCTAACAAGTAAGAGTTACAAGATTAAACTGCACAAAATAATAGAACAACAAAAATTAAACAATCCAACCCTTAAAGAATTTTTATTAAGTATAAAAAAAAACAACATAATACATTTGACTGATAAGTAGGCCAAAGGAGTCTTGATTTGCATACTTACATCACAAAGCAGCTACAATATTTGAGCATTAAGAATCAAATATGTGGCGTGGCAACAACCAAGAGTGGAGATTCTCGACGAAGAGTAAGGCCTGTGACAGCAGTCATGTCTAAATCCTCCAATCTTTTCCCATCAGGCAGTTTGAAATCAAACTTATGCACAACATTTGCTACTGCAAGCTCATTAACAGCCATTGCAAATTGGATCCCAGGGCAACCCCTCCGACCGGCTCCAAAGGGAACATACTCATAGTGAAGGCCTTTGTAATCAATAGGACTGTTCAAGAACCTCTCAGGCCGGAACTCCTCTGGCTTGTCCCACAAAGAAGGGTCTCTTGCAATTGCCCATGCATTTATCAGTACTTGTGTCCCTGATCTTATGTCATACCCCATTACTTTAACGTCTTGCCTTGCTTGTCTAGGAACCAGTAATGGAGCTGTAAAGTAAAGTCGCATACTCTCTTTCATTACTGCTTTCAGGTAGTTCATTTTAACTAGATCACCCTCTAATATCATTGATTTACCATTGCCTATTTCTCTTACCTCATTCTGCAATTTGAACATGACGTCGGGACTTTTTATCAGCGCTGCTATTGTCCACTCCAAACTTGTAGCTGTTGTTTCAGTTCCAGCAACGAACATATCCTACAGGAAGTTTATAACCCATATATATATAATATGTTAAGTTAGTGGCACTTTGCCCCCAAAACTCACAATTATTAGTTTCAATTAAAAAGTACAAGAAACTCCGTCAGTTTCCTGTTCTCGTTAAAAAGTAGAAGGGCGCTTTAGTAACTACCTAATATAATTTTCAATTTTATCAAACAACATAGTAATTGAATTTCATATTCTAAAAATTTAAATTTTTATTTATAAAAAAATATACTTGCATAATTTGATTGATTAAAATAAAGAACGATATAATTTTAAAAAAAAATAAAATAATTTTATGCAAATGATTGAGATTAGTTTTTTATAAGTTCACTCTTAATTATTCGAAAAAAAATATTGAGATGAATTTAATATGATTAAAATTATCATATTTCTTTCTTTTAAGTTAAGAACTTAAGATAGATGAAGTATTAAAATTTGAATAAAAAATATTTTGGGAACTAAATCAAATTGTTTTATATTTTTTTAATAAAAAACTAAAATTAGATTATGCAATTAAAAAAATGCCCCAGTACCAAAGTTCAAAATATTTATTTTTGCCAACAAGGTGTTGGTGCGGTGGTTAGGTGGTTGAACTCTTGTATCCCGTTGCGGAGGTCATGAGTTCGACTCCGCATGTGCGTGTGCGTAATCAATTAGCAAAAAAAAAATTAAGGATAACACAGCATGAATTCGAGAGAAGTGTTGCAAACTGAAGGTGATTCCTAAGTTTTGGGGACAAACTGTCACCAACTTAACCAATTTAAATATGTGTAGTTATCTATTTTTTGGCCAAAACTTACGGGGTACAAAGTGCAGTATCCTCGCATTAAAATATGTAGTTCTTAGTTGTAGATATAGAAATTAGTTTCACTTATTCAGATTAGTGTGTTAGTGACAAAGGTTACTTGAGGAAATGGAATTAGTATTCTGACATAATTACTGCCAGTAGTTGAGTTACATTAAAGTAAGAGAGAGATTGTAAGTTGTAGTAACTTACCAGGATAACAGCTTTGATACATTCTTTATCAATAGAAGAGGCAGCATCTGTATTCTGAATGTCAATCAAAATTGATACAAAGTCTTTGTTTGCGCTATCAATATTCAATGCACTAGTACTTAGACGATCTCTGAGTACACCTTCCAGAAAAGTATCCATCTCTTTAGCCAATTTCTCCACCTTTCCATTCAATCCATTGAGCCAATCAACCCAACCAAAGAAAGGGAAAAAATCCCCGATGCTGCGGGAATAACCTAACATATTCATTATGTCCCCAAGTAAGCTCTTGAAAGAATTCCCTTTATGACCATTTTCATATTTCCTTCCTAGTGCAACCCTGCAGACTACATTTTTGGTTAGTTCAGCTAACAGATCGCTTAAATTTATTATTATTGAATAAGAATCTTCAATATTTTGAATAAAAAGAGCAACTTCTTCTTCTCTGACATTGTGAAATGAATGAACCCTACTGCTACTTAGGAGCTGAGTAATACATGTACTTTTAACTTGTCTCCAATATTCACTATAACGAGCAAATGCCACATCCCTGCCGTTATAGAATATTCTATTGGAGACACTTGAACTAGGTCTGTCCGAGAAAACCAGATCATGGGTTTTCAATATCTCCCGAGCCGCATCAGCTGATGAAACAACAAGAACAGGTACACGTCCAAACTTAAGTAGCTTTAGTGGTCCATACCTTTGAGCCAAGGCTCTGAGTGAAATGTGCGGGTCTGGACCAATTTGATGAAGGTTTCCGATTATAGGAAATTTTGGTGGAGAAGGTGGTAGCTTTTCCAAGACTAATTTTCTATGTGTTAACCAGTTGTAGAGCAAAATTGTAACAAGAAACAATGAAAAAGGATAGAGATACAGAGGATATTGCTCCGGCATTTTGATTGTTATTGCTTGTCGATTAAAAGAACTAACGGCTACATTTATATGGCAAGAAATGTGTGACCTCAATTAGTCTTTAAGGAGGATAGACTTGATCACAGAGGATAAGATTTTCCCATTTATGTTGTTATAAAATAAAAATGGGTTAAATACAAGTGTGAGACGTATTTTAATTTAATCATCAAACTTAAGTGAATCTCATTTAAATTATTAAATTTAAATTAAATATCAAATAGATAACTTAAAATATGTGTTTTAGAATTAAAATTTATTTTAATGAATTTCTATAATTTTTTCTTAAATGTGAGTCCAACCAAATGAAATTAATTAGTATATAAATTAGTATATTAATTTTATAAAATCATAACATATTATCTTAAATACTAAAATTCGCAACTTTTCATTTTTTAATAGTAACATTTTAAAAAATATATAAAATTCCATAAAAATAATATTAGTTCTAAAGCATATATTTTGAGATATTTGTTTAATATTTAATTTGACTTTTAGTGATTTAAATATTACACCTTTAGGTTTGAAACTAAATCGATATATGATTTTAATTCGGTTACCACTTTGATATTTATTCCGAAATAAAAATTTAGAACCCCTATGCAGGAATACAAAAAATTCTATTATAATCCTAAGAGTAGTGCTAGGTATGGTGTTCATTAAACATTTTCCCATCAACGTGGTGCACATTTTTCAGGTTCTAATTTGTGGCACATATGTATAGATGTCATTATAATTACCTTTACACATCACCATCTGAGAACTGTTTTGGGGAACTTTAGGATTTTTCTAATCGTAATTCTAAGTTTTTACTAAATTAAACAAACTTTAGCTTTAGATTGATTTAAAATCGGATTTGAATCGAATATCGAATTTGTACACCTAAAAATAAATCCAAATTCAAAATTCTTTGGATTTAAAAAATAAATCTACTCCAAATTACGGTTTGATAAAAGTAAATGAATTGAAATAGGCGTTTGATCAAATTATTTTGACGTCATTGACAAATCTTTATAACTCTAATTTATTTAATTAGTTAAAGAAATTTATATAGAAAACAAAAGTTGATAAACAATTTAGAGAATATTTTTAAAACAACTAAAACTCAGTCAGGGCAAACCACAACTGACAATACAATCTAGTTGGAAACTAAATAAATAAGCTAAACAAATAGATGCATTATTTCCGGATCGCTTAACAAACTGAATATAAATATTTTTGACGCTAAATTGATTATATAGGTTTCCCAAAGCAATCTAAATGATACCAAATTCAGAAAAGCAGTAGTATCATAATCGAACCTTGGCACATAAGAAACCAGTAATAATCCACCGTTTAAAATTTATCAGTTTCGTCAACTGAGGTTGGAGGTACAGTTGCCCCCATTGGTCGAACAATATTTCGTTGTGAATGGTGAGCTCTTGTGATATCCACCACCATTCCAGTTTCGAAGTAAGCTTCAAAGGTTTTTTAACAACTAATCTAATTTATATGTTAGATGAAATTGATGATATCAGTATTTAGCTATCAGATTTTGTCATCAGCATTTGATATCATAGTTTGACAAAGATGACGTCATCAGCATTTATCGTCATTATTTGCTTATCAGTACTTGTTATCAGTATTTGTTCATATCAATATTTGTCAAACTGGAAATCATAAGATATCACTGAAGGATAATATTTGCAGAGATCTGTCGGTGTAAGACTTTACATATTATAGCAATCAATAGATGGATATGTATTAGGATTTCTTATTTAATTGTAACATATCTTCTAGATTGATTGTGTAGTTGTGCAGTATATAAGCACATGTTAGGTTAACACTAGAAGTGTTCAAGACTGATATATCATACACATTACCTAACAGCTCTTAGGGATATATATTCATCCTTTGGGAGAGTATTGTATACAACTTCTATTCATTAATATAAAAACTGTTGTTTAACTGTATTCACCTCCTCTACAGCTGACTTAAGGCATAATAATTGGTATTATAGCTTGCTGCTGATACACAAACAGTTTAAGATCCACGAAATAGCTTCTCTCGTTTTCCTTGTAATAGACAAAACTATCACATTCATTGATTTTGAAGATATTTGCCAGCACGATCTCATCAAATTTTTCATGCCATTTCATAGGCGCTTGCTTCAAACCATATAGTGACTTTACTAATTTACAGACTTTTCTCTCTTGTCCAGGGACAACAAACCCTTCAGGTTGTTCCATATAGATTTCCTCATCTATATCCCCATTTAGAAAAGCTGTTTTCACATTCTTTTAATGTACTGCTAGATTTCGCATTGCAGCGATAGCAAACATCATCCTTATGGATGTTATTCTCGTTACAGCAGAATATGTATCGAATTAATCAAGGCCTTTATGTTGCTTGTATTCTTTGATTACAAGTCTGGCCTTATACTTATCGATAGTGCCATCGGTTTTCAACTTTTTCTTGAACACCCACTTGCTACCTAATAGTTTACAACCGGTTGGCAAGTCTACTAATTCCCAAGTATGATTCTTCATAATTGAATCAACTTCGTTCTTGATGGCCTCTTTCCATATAGGCCCATCCGGTGAGGTAACCGCTTCCTTATAGGTCTTCGGAAGACCTTCTTTGAGCAAATTGGTCATAAAATCAGACCTAGAGGATTTTTTCGTACGTTATCTTTTGCTCCTTCTCACAACCCCTGCATTTTCGTCTTCACTTTATTCACTCTCATTATTATCATTTATAGACTCATGAGTTCGTTTAGACGTCGTAGGTTGTTCGTTTCCTGGATTACATGAAAACATTGTCTCAAAGAATGAGGTGTTCCTTGATTCCATAATGGTATTCTTTTGAATATCAGGAATCTTAGATTCATGAACAAGAAACCGATATGTAGTGCTATGTGGAGGATATCCGATGAAGATACAATCCACAGTCTTTGGACCAATCTTCACCTTTTTAGGTGTAGGGATTAGTACATTTTCAAGGCACCCCCACACTTTCAAGTGTTGATAACTTGGTTTCTTTTTCTTCCATAATTCATAAGGACTTGCATCATTATTCTTGTGTATCGTAATATTTAAGATATTATTTGCGCTTAAGATGGCTTCCCCCCATATCGACTGCGGAAGTCCAGAGCTTAACAACATCGCATTCATCATCTCTTTAAGAGTGTGATTCTTCCTCTCAGCCACACCATTTGACTGAGGGGAGTATGGTGCAGTGACCTCATGGTTTATACTATGTTGTGAACAGAAATCTCCGAAAGGTTCAAGATATTCACCTCCACGATCTTTTAGTATAGTTTTGATTTTCTCAGTTTGTTGTTTCTCAACTTCTTCCTTATAGATTTTAAATTTATCTATAGCTTCATCTTTGTTTTTTAATTAATTAATTCGGTCGACACAAAAACAAAAACGTAAGTCAATTTATTTAAGCCCGGGCCCAGCGGAAAATAAAAAATTAGCAAAACTAGTATGGCGTTATTCGGGCCAATTTTCTGCCACACTCATGTCCGCAGGTTGCACACCCGGAAAGCCCGAAGGCTTGCGAAACCTCGGATTTCCCTTCGAAATCCCAAAATTTGCACCCCCGGCGCGCCCCCGTAGGTGATGGAGCAACACATAGACAACACAAGCGAACACTACATATGTGTGTTGCTATATAAAGCTAAGGAAATCTCTTTTTCTTTTCAATGTGGGACTTAGGCCTTGTTTGGATTGGGGGTTGAGGAGGGAGGGGTTGGGTTGGGCTAGGTTGGGCTAGGCTAGGTTGGGTTAGACTAGGTTGAACTCTTATCTCATTTAGATGTAGGTGCGGAGTTAGTAGGGGTTGAACCCTTGACATGTTTAGTTTGGAGTTGGAGTAAGGTTGATTTTTATCATGTATAAATTATATATTGAAAAACTAGTGAATATTTTTAAATTTAATCTAAAAATTTTAACTAAATTTTAAAATATTTTTAAAAAATTAAAAAAAAGAAAAAAAATAGAAAAACTTTAATAGAGAGAAAGTGAGAAAGAGAGAGAGAAACAAAGAGAGAGGATGAATAAAAAAAGGTAAGCTGCCAACACCCCAAATTGTGGTGTTGGAAAAGTTCAATTTTTGTATTGCAAAACCCCTTTCAACCCTTGATGAACCCTCACAAAACTCAACACCTGCTTTGACGAACTTTTCCAAACATGGTTATCATGAGCCCATCTCAACCCACTCCCTCCCAACCCCCATCCAAATTCAGCCTTAAGGTTTTATAACTCATTTTTCACTCTTAAGGGGCCATCTTTGTATAATCATATTTCACTCATCCCTTAATCATTTTGAGTGATTCAAAAAAGTGCATCGGAAAAGTCTCGTGAAGGAGAACAC
Organism: Apium graveolens; assembly: GCF_009905375.1. Taxonomy (NCBI): domain Eukaryota; kingdom Viridiplantae; phylum Streptophyta; class Magnoliopsida; order Apiales; family Apiaceae; genus Apium; species Apium graveolens. Next base: position 279,542,297 of record NC_133648.1, read on the forward strand.
ATTTCAAGCGTCACTCGTTGCACGCACGCAACAAACAACCACTCAAGCGCAGCTCAAAATGACTCGACAATATGGGTTGTAATACCCACATATTCTAACAAATAATACTGGGGATTTGTTTATACATAATATGAACCCAATGTTTGGGAACCTGGATTTCATTTGAAATTCTGGATTTGATCAAATAAGTTGTTTGGGAATTTGAATTTGAATTTCATTTGAAATCCAGGATATTCAAATATTAGTATAAACATGAGAATTTGAAATGACAACTCAAATCCTGTCATTTGAAATCTCTCATTTGAAATGAAATGTAAGTTTCCAAACACTTTAGGATTTGGCAGTAGTAAACAAGGATTAAAAGAGGCCATGTGGGTTAATAATCCTTATAAGAAATAAATTGAATACTATGTAGAGTATACTGAACGAGGAAACATAAGATAAATAGGTGAGTTGCTCCTAAGGAATATGGGCCTGAACAGAATCCGAGAACTATTTAGGTTTGATTCTTTATAAAAAAGAAAAACAAATTATTCTCTCTCAAACCTAGCTCCACAGTTACATAAACAAATTATAAATTTATTATTTAAGTTTAGTCCGTGACGAAAATTGGCTTCAAACACTTTCTGTTTTCAATATTTCATCCTTTATGAAATTCTCCAAGCAGGATCAATTGAAATGGTTTTTGAAATTTCAGAATTGTGATCAAGAAGGTGCTGCTTTATGGACTGAAGACGAGAGAGCTCATATTCTGACAAATTTGTATCTTGTAACATTCTCAGATAGAATTTACACCTGAGCTTACTAAGGGCCCAGGTGTTTAGGCTTTGGGGTATCTTTTATACTAGACAATATGATCGAAGTATATGTGGAATTAAATTGGATTTCTTTGTCAGTGCAATTAATTTTGATGAAAGATTACTGTAGTTATCATCATGAAATGGATGGCGAAAAGAAATAATTATACATGAACACAACATTTGACCTATATTAGAGCTCCTAATCAATGCTCGTCTGATAACTCCTCGTGAGATACTCATTCATTACTGTAGCTTCATTTTTTTAGGTACGAAACTCCGCAACTTTGGTTGATAGACTTGAAGGAGTGTAGACAAGCAAGGCCCGTGCTTCCTACTGGCGAGGTTAGACAACATCTGATATATAGTATTAATTGGCTATCAGCAGTGTGAATTGTGTTGGTTTTTAATTAATTAACAAGCAGTGTTCTTCAGTGAACTGCATTTAGCATGTAACTAGACTTTTCTTTCCAGATATCTTGGGACAGAAATTAAACAAATTTAATGAAGAGGGACCAAAACGAGAAGACAGGAGGCAGTATAAGCTAAGTATTAGTCACATCTGCGCAATGTCCGGCCCTCATCATCTACTGCTGCTGAACAGAATATATGTTCTGGATTCTAATTGAACCATCCCCTGGTGTCCAGTAACTAAGGTCATATAACCAGTTACAAAATACAAATATCAAAAACTTTCTTCCTTACTATTCTTATTAGCATCCTGCTCAATATATATCATGTACAGAGGGGTTACAAACTAGTTTGATATCTTTCAGAGAAAATCGTGGTATCTACAGGATATTACTTGGACAGTTTACATAATCTGTCATATACTCTGAGATTTATTTTTGCCCGGAGTAGACCTCATCAAATAATATATACTTCAGCTGAATTAGTAAGGATATTTATTTTAGAGTCTACTTGACATTACTTTGTCATCAGACTCCTAAGTAATTAAGCTTAATTTCTTAAATTTCATGATTATAATCTTCAGTTTCCTTCTTTTTAAGAAGATCATTATCTGCTGATATTCAAGAATCATGTTCTAAATTTCTTTATTTAATTATCGCTATATATTTAATAATAATTTTGATGTGCTTACAAATTGGACAGTGCAGCCAAATCGGATACTAGCAGTCATTGTTTACAAGAAGCTAGGAATTTATGTTTGTTCCTTAATAATTACATCGTAGCGCCGAACAACACTTTGTTGATGTGGTCATCAATAGTGTTAGGATTACAGTAAGCAGTGTAGTAGAAAGTCCTTGCAACCATGAAAAATATCTGCTTGAACTCCGGATCTAAATTGTCCGATGTAGTACAGAACACTAATTGCACTAGTTCTTGCATGTAGGATTCTATTTCAGGGGTTGTGACGCCTCCTACGTTTGTATCGTAGCTGCTTTCATTTAATACCTGTTCAAAAACATAACCAATAGAACACTTGAGATTGAGGTCGAGGTTGAAATAATGTACATTGAAAAATATATGACGAAGTAACCTTATGGTTCTGAAAAACTACAAGTTGATAGCAGAGTCGATTAGTGAGGTTGGAAAGATTTTTGTATTCCGGATGTGAGAATAGGTCCTCAGATATTAAACGGCCTGCACATATGTTAATAGTCTGTTCCAAGAGTTGTGCTTTGCCTTTGTCCACATCACCTTCTTCTTGCCATCTTAGCAACCACATTACCCACTATATCATAAAGGAACAATGTTTACAATAGTACTTGAATCAGCTAGCTAACTTTTAGAAAATAATGTATATACAGTTTTATACTTATATGATCTTAACACTACAAGGTACATAATGTTTGGTTAGAGGGGAAAAAAGGGTTAAAACGGAATTATTGAGCTAGAGAGTTAAGAGACTCACTGCCTGATGGAGTTGGGGGTAGATGTCTTTTCCTAGTGCATTCTGTGCATCCAGCATGAGCTGCTTTAAGGCTCCTACTAGTGTCCCAAGGAGCTTCTTACCTGCCGAATACCTGTAAAATCAATCATATAAATGTCTCTCTTTTTTTTCAAGATGAGTTAAAAGCCAACAAAGGGTTAGTGCGGAGGTTGAGCTCTTGACTCCTCTGGTGGAGATCAAGGGTTCAACTTCAGGGTGTGTGTGGGTTTACTTAGAAAAAACAATGTTGAATTTCCTGTCGTAAGTGCTCAGTCTAATCTAAACTGTTACCTTTCATGATTGGCATAGATAGAATTTTCAGAAGGGTTGAAGTCATAGATAAAGGCTTTCCTTAGCTCGGCCGAGTTCTCAATGTTACCAAAGTATGATCTAATTGTCTCAACCAGAGCTGATGTTTTAGCCCAGGCAATTCTCTGGTTTGACAATTCTGGCTCAAATAAACTTGATGCTGCCAAATAATATGACAACAGAAGGCTTCTTTCCCTCACTCCAAACTTCTCTAGCTTGTTATGTGCATACCACCTATCAAAATAATCTTAGTTATTACAAATTATTATTAATAAACTTTAAACTAAAGTTGACAATAGAAGATCAAGATGGTGAAAATTTTGAAAGACAGTGTAATAAGCATTACTCTTTCATATGGTTCCACTCTAGCTGATAAACTGTCTGGCATTTAGCATAATCCAGTTTCGCAAGCTCCAGATAGATATTATTGTTTACATGGGGCATCCTGGAACATATAAACAGAAAATTGCTAATAGCATTACTAATATATTCTGAAATTTCGAAGCGTATATGGATATTCTTGTCCGCTAAAGTTTAGAATCACCCCAAAAGAAGGAAATTTTTTTCCTTAATACATGTTCATTTCTAACTTTCACTATAAATATATGAACATTTTTTCCAAATTAACTTGTTGAAACTTGTGAAAAAAATTAACGAGGAGTGAGTAAAAGTCTAAAGTAACTTTAATTTTTTTAGAAAATCAACTAATTTATAGTGGTTACAAGTTGAAATGTATTATTAAATTAATGTTTCATAAAATTTTGAAAATGGATTACTCATATGGAACCGAGGAAATAATATGTACCTGTATAAGGTCTTTCCGATCCAAACATCGTCTTCACCACCATATTGATCCAAGTAAAAGCATGTTTCTAAGCGAGGTAAACTGGCATACCATGGTATATTCAGTGCATATCCAACCTGTTCATTAAAGAACGTTAAACACCGCCTTCAAAATAAGACGACATTCTCCAAACTACATTTAGGCTGCAATTTAATTATTCTAGTCGACTTCTTATCACATTGGTAAGAGGATATCCGAATTGTTAAAGTGCATAAGAGACATCTTAAGATTTTAGAGCGACCGGTTATTAAATATAGTATCAGAGCTCAGTTTTCTAATCTCCACCCACATTTATTTAATTTAAATATTTATTATAAGTATGAGTATTGGTATTGATTCTATTTCAATTTATATGTTCGGGTCTTCTTCTGGTTACTTAATTTAACATGAACTTGATATAACAAGCCACGATTTAGTAATGTCATTATGTTTCCCTGCAAATACACGTGTCAATTAATCCCCTGGTTACTTAACATTAGCTTGATATAACAAGCAACGGTTCTCTCCGACTCTGTCATTTGTAATTTGAATTGTTCTTGTTAGTCATTAACATAAAGATTCTATAAATTTAAATAGTAACCCCAATTCCAATAATTTACAATGAACTGTACATTCGAATTTGAGTATCACATACCTCGCCCGGCAGGTCCTTCATTATAACCCATTTATCTAGGAGCTGGTTTTTGGCTTGTTTTTGTGTTAAAAATTTGTTCGAAAACTTTTTGGCATCCTCAAGTAGATTTTCTTCCGGGAGCAGAACCTGAGAAGCTCTTAACAGATTAAGCATTCCGGTGACCGCCTGGTTGGACTGTCCAGCCCAGGCAAAAAATTCTCCGTTGCTCTCAAAATTCTTAAATACATCTGAGAAACAACAAAACCGTTTCAAGCTTTTATAAAAATTGTAGTCTTACCTAAGCTCTGTTTGGAAGTGCCGTTGAAAACTGTTGTGTTGTGAGAAAAAATGCGGGTGGAAAAAGTGCTATCAGGAAAATTAAATGAATGTTTGGTAAATTTTTTTAATTTATAGTTTTTAGACCAAAAGCGTTTTTTCAGAGAGCAGTTTTTAAAATTTAACAAACAACTTTTTAACAGTTTTTCAGCAAAAATTTGTTGTAACTGTCTGTTAATACCAAACGAAGCCCTTAATCACCACCATCACAATTTATTTATTCAGTATTCACATTTTCTGCAGAGCAGTGACTAACCTTGGCAAACACTGTAACCATGCAATCTAAGAAGCCGAAAAGCCACAGAAGTGTCGTCAATATCAGTAATGTTTAAATTTCTGCCCCAGCAGATCCCTTTATTTGTCCAATATCTGAAAAAATCTTATATTGTAATATTTATATACCTACAACTGAAAACATTTTCTGGTAAAATTAATTTAAATTACCTGTAAATATATTCCATACACTCTTTAATCTCATGCTTAAAGTATCGAGAGATACCAAGGCGCTCCAGTCGATCGACAGCCCAACAGTGCTCAAACAGGTCCACAGGGTAAGCATTTGGAACTGAATTTGTAATGGTGTCACAAGTTTAAATGTATATCAGTAAAGAAAAAATATAAATATATGTAAAATAGTATAAGATTATGTTCAGAACTACTTTACCTTATGATCTTAAAATTATGTTCAGAACTTCACCTTCTGATTTTAAGATTTTCGAGAGACAGGTCATTAAGATCATCTCCAAACCGTGTTCACTTATTAGCTAAAATTAGTAAAATAACCATGAAAGGTATGGGTAATTTCCAAGAATTTTTTGTATGCATCATGCAATATTCTTAATTATTTTCTTATTTGTAAATGTTGTACAATTTTTAACGTATATTAGATAAAAGTTGATTATTTATCAATGTGTATTATTTTTATAAAAGACAATATCAAATTACACAACGTTTCAAATATAACTCATTATATATATTTATATATATATACTTGTGTTATATAATTTGTATTTAATGAATGAATATAAACAGGTTAGTCAGTGTATGTTTAAAACGAAACGATTATACTTAATATGTAGAATGCCGTTAGTATGTTTACAAATAAAAAGTTAAAAAGTAACATATATGTTGAATACATAGTTGATCAAAAATTTTAAATTTAATTTAAATAAACTATATGTACCGGTCATATTATTACTAATTTCACTACTAACTTATAATTAACTTAAAAAGGAAAAAAATTCATACTGAGGTTAGGATGACTTGCAATCATATTATACAATAATGTAAAATTTATACTGCTGTTAATATAAAAGTTGATTTTAATGAAAAATGTTAGTTTTTGAAATTCAACCTATGTATGCATGGAAAAATGTTAGTTTTTGATTTACACTACGGTTATCAAAATAACATAAAGTTACATGTGTGTGTGACAGCATATAAATTATCGTATGTTACATTTCTGAGTAAAATATAATAGTTTCAATTATTTATATGCTAAATATCTGATTTACGTACATTTTTAATCATTATTAACATCTAGTGAGCAAATGATTACCTAAATAACATGCATTTATAATTATTCAACATTAAAATTATGTATTAAATAAATTGCAATAATTTATATATAGTATTCATATAATCAGTAACAAACAATCTATATCTAGTTTTTACGCAACTGAGTATCAATCATGGTTGTAACATAAAAATAAATTATATATTATAAAGACTTATTATTGATATTCATGATTTTTTTCAAGGAAAAATTATAATTATATCGTTATTTAAACCATTTTTAAGTTCCTTTGATTACTAATCTAATATTTTTTCATATAATAATTTGATAACATTGTATACTATTCTCCTAAAATCAAATATTTTTCAATTCGATAAAGTTTTATAAATAGCAGTTGAAGTGTTTAATTCATTCAGATTATTAAACAATAAATATTTTTTCTTTAAATAGTACCAAATGCATTGAATCAAATGTTACAATATAGTATAGATATAACTTTATTTGAATAATTTAAAATATTAAAATAATTCAAAATATTTGTACAATATTATCTTGATCAATGAATATTACTTATCTAAAAGAATTCTTTTTAAAAAGCTAATTTTTTTAAGTGAAAAATGAAAAATAAATCGATTTAATATATCATCGTAGTTTTAACAAATCTCGTGAGATCTCATATCAAAATTCGAATATTTTTAAAATCGGGACAAGTCCTAAAAATAATAATGCGCTACCAATTAAGTTAGTAATTTTAATACAAATAATCAATTGACTTGATCTTATAAACACTTCAAACACATTAATTTATATTAACATAAGATATTAAAAAAAAATCACATTATTGGTGAAATATTCTCGCCGGACTTATAATTTAAATTTACTAAACGTAGAATGCGACGATATTTTTCGGCCGGGTCATGTAATCAAATTTCTAGTATTTTTTGTTGAATGGGCCAAGTTCTTATTTCAAATTCAAAACAAATTAAAATGCATTGACCCATTATAATTCGAACTCATCTAAATATGTAATACCATTATAGATTATTTATATATAAGCGATTCTATTTCAATATTTTCTTTAAAAATTATATATTTACATTTTAATTATTTTTTATAAAAATAAATATGTTAAAAATATATGAGATATATTTTCAAACTAAAAAAAGATTAATAAATAAGATAATAATTCATTTATGTACTATGTCTAATTTTGTATCCGAAATTCAATTCTTTAAAATTAACTGTACAAATATTCAAGTAACTATCTTTTTTTTCGGAATTCAAGTAACTATCTTTAAAGTTAAATAAAGTATTCATTTAGCACAATTACATATTATGTGTATGATAAGAAGCACATGTGACAATATGGTGTAGTGGTATGAGGTTGTATAGGTGAATGAAATATCTCGAGTTTGATTCCCACAGAGCACATCTTTTATATAAATATTAAAAATAAGGGTAATTTAGTCCTTTCAATGAGACTTTTTATAGTAGGACTCTCAAAAAAAATCGAAAAATCCGATATTCGTCCGAAAAATCCGCATTTGTATCCGAAATAAAGCCGATATTATCCATATTCGAATCTGACGATTGCGGATACGGATATGGATATAGGCATATTCATAACCGATAATATCCGTATCCGAACACATATATTTTATATTTAAATATTTAAATAATTGAAAACTATATTATATTAAATTTATAGTGTGTTTATGTGTGTGTGTATATTATATTTATAAAATTTTATAAACGTATAGAAAAAATTATTTGAATTCAACAATTTAAAGATAACGATTATATTGAAAAGATAAATAAAAATAATGTTTTGAAAAAATAAAATATTATTAAATCACTATATCTCTTATTTTAACTTTTAAAAATGAATTTTTTTAATTTTTACTATATTTTTCAATTTTTTTAATTTTTAATATAAAATAACAAAATCTGATTGAAAATCAAATTCGGATCTGGATATTATCCGTATCCGGATAGTTACCGTCGGATCAGGATTCAGATATTATTCTTTAAATATTTCCGGATTTGGATATGGATACAGATACAGATATGAATTTTTAGATTCGGATCCGGATACGGATATCGAAAGATCTGTATCTGAATTATCTGTTTGATAGCCTTCCATGTCAGCCTTATATATATATTGGTAAAAATTATGTCTGTTGAGACCTATTAGCAATAATTATAAATACCATGTATCACATCTTTTATATTTTTATATTTGTTGATTATGGAGTCATTTGCTAAAATATTTGTGTCAAGCTTTGTAACATATTTAAACTTATGACTATATATGCATACATACTTATACTTATATTCTATTTAATATATATAGACTAAATTTTTTTATTTTTTTATTTAATATTTTAAGCTTATTTAATATTAAGTATAAAAAAATTATATTCCAATTAACCAAATTTATTATTATTTTGACATACAATTGCATATTTATAAAAAATAGTAATAAAACCAAATCATAAATAAAATATAACTATATATTTTATAATATGTAACAAATTTTATCAATTATTTTGTTGTCATATTTAAATGTGTTATATATTTTGAATTTTAATACTTATTAAATTGTATTTATATACAACATATTTTCATTAAATTTATATTTTATTTACTTTTTTATTAGATTAAGTATTTAATTATTTGATTTATCATTTAAAATATATATATGAGAACTTGAAAAATATGAATTAAATACTATTTTTGAATATAACTAATTATTATAACTAATACTATTGGACATATCATTACAAGTTCAATAAAATTTTAGATAATTATGATTTGGTTAACTATTTTAGCTAATCTGATTAGAGATGCTCTAACATGGTACATATTACTTAACACGCTTATTTATTTAATTTAAATATTTATTATTAATATAATTATACCCACAAACACACACTTATTTATACACTTATTAATTACCTCCACCGTTGAACCTCTGAACCGCTTTGCTAAGATAACTGAAAGAATTTTTATCTTTAGTGCGCATGAGAGCATAGGCTGTAGAGGAAGGTGAAGTTAAAAATGAACCGTCTTCACATTGTAATTTTATCAACTTTTCCCACTCCATTCCTGTCATTCCTTCTAAGCTAAAAAGCATTGTCGTGGGAACCTTGTGCATTATGTCATTTGGTATCCTGTTTCACAAACACGACTTTTAATTGACCTTGGCATCTTTATATAATTAAAAACTTAAATAGTCCATATTTCGCATACAACTTGCAATTAGTGTGCGGGTTTGAACCGTACAACCGGGACCGGCTCGTTCTAAAACCTGTATTTATTCGGCCCGATTTGGCTCGCTAAAAACCCGCATAATTTATCTAAAAAAACGAGCCAATTACGAGTTAGGAATCTGAAAACCGGGACCGAGCCCGCACGGCTCGCACGAACCGCATGAACCCGCACGGTCCGTACGAACTGCACGAACCCGCATGGCTCGCACGAAGAACATATAAATACATGTACTTGTTCATGTGTTTACACAAACCAACACTTTCAAATCCAGATTAACATTACCAACTAATCAATTGCCGCAAAATAACTGTAACTGATCAAGTAATGGCTGGTTTAACAAGGATGAACAGCTTGATTCTGGCGGTATTAGTGGTGGCCATGACGGCGAGTTGGATAACAGAAGCACAAACTCTTCCGTCGTGCGTTCAAAAGCTAATAGGTTGCGCTGATTCTCTCGACACCACGACCAAACCCCCAGAGACTTGTTGTGCACCACTTAAAAAAGTTTTAACTAATGAGCTTCCATGTCTGTGTAAACTCTATACCGACACTGATTTGCTTAAATCTTTCAATATTTTCAATGCAGTAGACTAGTACTCTAGTAGAGTAGTATGTGGGAGGTGGCTAATTAAAGAACTCTATCTACACAGACTGTAATATATTAATAAATTATAATATTTTATTTACTAAAGCTATTAAAGCTAACAAGTGGACTATACTATATTATCAATAGTTGGGTGCAAATCACAGACTGGAAAAGGAGGGGGCAAAACACGCGGCCCGGTAAACCGCACAAAACCCGCACGGCTCGTTCGCGGTTTTTCGGCAGGCGATCCTGAGTTCAGTTTCGTCGACTCGAGCCCGGTCCGAGCCCGGTTCGTTTGCTGACAGGCCGGTCCAGTGTCACGTTTTCGAATGTCGAACCCGTGTGCGGCCCGGCCCGGTATGCACGGACCGCACATGTGGTCACCTCTACTTGCAATACTTCATTTGTGAAATTATTGTGTGATTAAAGTCATTCATAGAAAAGGAAAATATATATTGAAATAAAACTTAGGCCGGAGGTACTTAAAAACTTAAATACACAAAAATAGTACATTAACCTGTTAATTAAAATATCTACTTGTCACCTGATATAAAAATTATGTCTCATCTTTTATATTTATTAATCATATAATCATTAGCTAAAATATTTGGGTCACATTCACATCACGTTTTATACTATATTTAAACAATAACTATACCTACATACATATTTATATTTATATTATATTTAATACATATGGGTTAAAAATTTTATTTTATATTTTTAGCTTATATAGTATCAAGCAAAAAATCTTATTTGCTTATTAACCAAATTTATTAATTATTTTGACATACAATTGCATATTTATAAAAAAACAGTAATAAATCCAATATCATAAAATATAATATAACTATATATTTTATAATATATAACAAATTTTATTAATTATTTTTTATCATATTTAAATGTATTATATATTTTGGATTTTAATATTTATTAAATTCAATTATATTCAACATATTTTTAATAAATTTATATTTTATTTACACTTTTATTAGATTAAATATTAAATAAATTTAATTTATTATTTACAATATTATATGAGAACTTGAAAAATAAAAATAAAATAATATATTTAATTATAGTTAAGAGTTATAACTAATATCATCGGAGTACTAAAGTATATAACGTTTCTAATAAACAGAGAATTTACTCTCTTAATGAGAGTCGACCCCCAAATCCTAGTTAGCCGCCTCAAAAACATTCAGATCTAATCATTCTTCTTCATCAATTAAGCCCTCTTCCTTTTCCCAAAATCACTTCCATCTTCTTCTCCCCCATCTAATAATCAGTTTTTTATTTTTCTTTCAATAATCATACTTATTTTGTAAGGATTACTATCGTACCCAATCTTTTTGGATATTTTGTTTGTCCTCCTTTTGGAGTGGTTGTTTGTCCTCCTTTTTGGAGTGGTCCATATGTTTTTGATATTTTTGACTTGTTGGTTTGTATCGTTGAGAATGATTCAATTGGTGTTTCGAGGAATCTTGAAATCTCGCATCGAGTCTGAATCGGTGGTAAAAATCGCAAAAGCTCACCTTTCGCAACGGAAGATTGTTCATATTATGAGGGCATATGTACCTCCGATCACTTCTGAACATTGAATTACAACTGGAATTAATTGTGTGAAGGTCAATTGTGATGCTAATGATTTGATAGATGGTGTAGGATGGATTTCTTGGGAAACTATTGTAATCTTTTTCAGTTTAAATAATATTTATATTATGTATGTTAAGCGATCTGGAAACAAAACGGTTATTCATTTAGCTCGTTTATTTGTTTGTCAACTTAATCGTATCACCAGTTTTGGGATTTGTCCAAGCTGAATTAAGTCTTTTTAATGAAATACATAATATTTTGGCAAAAAAAAAATATCATCGGAATACTCGTCAGCATAAGTTTAACAAAATTTTAAATAACCATCTAAAGTACATGTTGACGGAGGAATCTGGTAACAACAAAGATTGAGGTTTCTCGCCGGAACTAAGATGTGTGACGGTGGTTCTTTACCGGAAACTTAAGCGGTGTGTGGTGGTTTATGGTTGTTTTAGGCTGAGATTGATCAGAGTAAGTGGTGGCTCTCTTATCGGCTCTCAACTTCTTACCTTTTCAATGTGCCTACGTACCCTTTATATAGGGATCAAGCCTGACGTAGTTCTCGTAGAACAAGAAGTCTAATGCGTTAAGACTTCTTACTCCTAAGCCCAATAGAAGCCCATCCGATATCCATCTTCTGCTAGCTTTAGGAATGTCCAACTATGAGGCCCAACCGCAAAGGCCCAAGGCTCGTCCGCAATCGTAGGACTTCACGGATAGTGCATCTCCCTGCGCAAGGATAACACTCCGCTACAGCTATCTCCCTTGATTTACGAACGCAGGTATAGCCACGGTTCACCCCAAGTGCCAGACGCGTCCCTGTCCCCCGAATGAGGATAACCCACCAGATAGCAGGACAGGTGATCCCAAGCTCTTGGGTGCAAAGTGCAGGATGACTCCAAAGTTCTCCAACGAGGACACCCGTTGAATACAAGAATAGAGCTCCCAAAGCACACACCAAAGTTAAACCCCGCATCCCCAACGAGGACACCCGTTGAATACAGGAGGAGGCCTTCAATCATCAGGCACACCCCTGGAGGCCTTCAAGCTTTTCACGGACATCCCCCTCCTTGACCGTCTCAAGGAGGGAATTCTTCAGAGAGTACCTGCAACAAATACATTAGCAAAAATAATCCTCCATTGCTCCTCTCCATGCAAGCTTTGTCCTGAATTCAACATCAAAAGTATATAGATCAGACACAGGACGCGTCCTAACCAAGTGGGCGCGTCCTAACCTCCATAAATCCAACTCTGCTTTAATCATTTCTTATAACATGTAAAGTCACAGGACACGTCCTAAAATATAGGGCGCGTCCTTAACCTTATTAGACTTGCACCGTACCCTCTAACCATCGTGCACAACATTTCACTTTCAATGACGCATCCTTGCTAAAGTAGGCGCGTCCTAAAGCACCCATCACCATAAGATTTCATCTGCCAAGCACTTTCATAAATATTGACGCGTCCATAAAGCTTGGGCGCGTCCTTCCTTGACCATGCACTCTTCTCGCCTCATAAAATATCCCTTCCCAAGTAGGCGCGTCCTGTAAGCTTGGACGCGTCCTTACTTTCACAACACAATACTGAATTTGACTGTAATTAGCCCGCGTTTGACCCGAGTCAATCCAATGCCAAATTTTTGATATAACAGTACAATTTAAGTACAGGTAATACAATTTACTCAATATTTAAGTGATAATATTCTCCAAAAAGACGGTGCCATAGAGCAGCTTTACAGTTTTTTTAAGCTAAATAAGAATCATGCATTTACACTGCAACTATATCTCAAAAGCTCACGAGTTTCGGTTACATGTGGCTTTATTTCTTGGTTGACAGAACAAGAAATAAAGTCAACTAAACGTATGTAAACCTTTTTCTGATCAACTTATTAAAGAAATACTTAAGAATCAAGTAACCAAATTATAAAATATTTTACACAAAGGTCACACCACAATAATTTTATGCCGAAGAAATTTTTTAATTACGCAATTATGCTAATATCTATACTATACTATAATAGTCAAACAGAGGTATAATTTGTAGCTAAAACTCACCCCATCACTTCCACTACCAAGAATATATAAATCACCAACTCTATTTATGTTTTTTGTTATCCTTTTTGTAAAATAATATTATATTTATTTAATTTATATTAATAAATGAATAATAATAATAATAAGAAAATTAACAAGTAGCTAAAACCCATACCATCACTTTCAGAACATACACATCACGAACTCTATATATCTTCGGACTCAACTCTTTCTGCAGATCATTCTCTCTGCCATTCATTCTTACTCCAAATATAACTTAAATATTAAACTTAAATTATAGAAACGCAAAAACTACTTATATATGCATGTATTGTTGAACTAAATTAGATATAAAAAAATTAAAGACATGTTATAAAATAACATATATGGACAAAACATATTTGATCAAATTTCATGAATATGTGACATCATTAATATTTGTACTTAACTTACAAATAGAAAAACAACAAAATCAAAAAACTATAATAAGCTCTTTTTTAAACTAATAATATTGAAGATAAAATAAAATAATGTTCACTCAAACTAAAAATGAACTATATTTCATATATAATATTTAATAATTAAAATATTACGTGAACAATAAAATAAATATAGTTAGCTTGTGTATTACACGGATTAGAGGCTAGTATATCTAAAAAAAATAAGAGTGTTTTTAATTGCTTAATTAGTTACGTAATTGTCTAAGTACTCTTCAAAATAATACGTACTTGGAGAGCTTCAGATCTCTTTGTGCATAAATTTCTTGAATTATTGGCAAATCCTTTGGAATTACTTGAATGTTTAATGTTTCTGCAATTTCGACAAGGGAAGGGAATGCCACTTCAAACCCTATCAACATATGCTCCATCTTATCATCTGCAAGCTTGGTTATGTTTCCTCTGATAAACGACAATCCTAGAAGCAAAGTAGAACAAAAATAATGAAGCAACATTAATTAAGTACTCACTTCATGAACACACATACATAACCTTTACACATGAACCAATTGTATTTGATCTATGTACCTCTTTCCATGTTTTGTGGATGAACGTTCCATGACCTTAATGCGACGACACATGCCAACGTGTTGAGTATTCGATCATGAGCTAAAAACAATTTGTCGTACCCCCAGGAACCATCAGAGAGCTGATTGTCTACGATCCACTGAAGGCTAGAAGGGAATTGAGGATTTCCAGTTATATTTGAGTCCTCGACAAGAGCAACCCAAGCAGTGTCATAAGCAGAAACAGTAATTTCTCCATCACCCATGGAGCAAAACATTTCTCGAATTGATTTGATATATTCCATAATCTTAGTTGTAGAAGAAGAAAAAAGTTAGAAAAGTGCCCGCATAACTATAATATCACTACACAAGCAGACAACTAGAGGTAGGTTTTAAGACTTAATTACCTCTATATATATCTTAAGTCTTAACTATAGTACCTTGACATCTTCTCTCTTGTGAGATTCGAGAATCTCCTGCCAATATATTACTGATGATAAATTGCTTTCTTCAACAGCATCTGCGGATCGTATAAACTCACATTATAACACTTATAATGCCATTGTCGTGAAATGGAATAATACTTTAATTACCTGAAGTCGTATGAGATCTTGAAACTCCTGTGCATTGTGCACCGTTTCTCAACTTAACCCGTTTGTCTTTACCTTTAACAGCATCAAACCCTGTAGACAATTGATTAATGTCATTTCAAGAAGGAAAATTAATATATGCACGTCCTAAATATGTTATTTGCATCGTAAAGTGTCCCCATCTGAATCGATGCTAAATGCCACTGCTAGATAAAGATAAAGTTAGCATATAGTATTATTATAGAGAAGGTTGCGAAATCATGATAAATATTTGTTAATTACATGACAAAGGAAGATAATGAAGATTTAAAGCAGACGGGGATGTGAAAGCTGCCGGAGTGAATTTAGGAAGCGAAGAAGACGTGGATTGATAAACACTCATAGTTTTGGTAATCATGATATATGTATGGATGGAATGAAGCAGCTAGCAGACGTTATATATAATGGAGATGGAGATGCTGGAGATCAGAGATAACAACAGAGGAAGCTGACAACATGTTTACAAGATTTGAGCATTATACATCAAATCTTTTCCTTTTCCATACCTGATGATAGGCTGTTGATGGGTTAGCAAACCGGTTCAAACCAACCCTTAGTTGAGTCGACTAAACCGAACCTTCCGAACCCATGTATTAGTTGGGTTAAATTTCCGTTGGGCCGATTATATTGGGTTGATTCGAATTTTAACTTTTTAAAACCCTAACCCTACCCAATCCGCTCTAATTGTTAAGTCCCAACTCATTTTTATTATATTACTGACTCCCAGCCCATTTTGATTTCGGACATACATTTGTGTTTGCCTATAACTAACTATGCACTACCAGCCCATTTTGATTTCGGACATATATTTGTGTTTGCCTATAACTAACTATGCACTATGCACTATGCAGTAGACAAATGAAGTAATAACAATAATATATTTTGAATTTGATCGTAATTTTGAACTAAACTTTTTAAATTGAATTGAGTTTGGATAATATGAAGCGGACAATGAGCTGCACTATAAGAAGGTACTTTCACACACTATTATGTTAAACCAATTTGATTGGTTATAGTATTTATGCTTATCATATATAAATGCAAAGTAAAAGTAAATTTTGATAGGTTGTGAAATTAAGAATTTATATTTTTTGAATGAAGATTGTATTTTTAACTTTTCACTTATTTTTCCGAGAGTTGTATTTGTTTTTAACTTTACATTTGCGGTATAAAATATCTTTATACTTGTTTTAATATATCTATAATAATTTGAACGATCATTTATTTCTCGTATGAAACATTTTTTTTATTATCTACTATTATTCTTATTCAACCCAACCCTACCCGACCCAACCCATCACTCATGTAATTGGGTTGGGTTATAATTTTTTTTTGATTTTAATGGGTTGAAAATTTTCAAACCTGAACTAAATGGGTTGGGTCAGTAAATTGTCGAAACCGACCCAACTCAGCCCATGTGCAACCCTACCTGAAGAGGTAGTTTATAAATAAAAAATTGGGAGGGAAGTGACTAAAGTTGAGATCATGTGTGGAATAATTACATGTTCATTATTTAATTTCATCCTTAAATCATTTGGATAAAAGAAACAGAAAATTACATTTACACAGACTTATTTTCAAGATGAAAATTAAAAATAGAAAGCTAAGAGTGAGTTAAATATAGATTTTTCAGATATCCAATTAGTATGATATAGAATTAGTACGATAGCTTATTAACAAATTTCACATAGGGAGTGCTCAAAACAGAACCCCAATTAAAATGAGAACTGAGATCTAATATCAGTCACATAATTTGTATCCCTACATTAAATATCAACCACCCATTTTATATTTTATACTTTATTTTTTATGTTTAATCTCTCTCATCCAACACACTCTCTTCACCCACCCTTACCTCACCAGCCCCCACCGGTCTCCGCCGCCAACTACTGGCCAACACCGTCGCCGAAAAAAGCACCGGATTTACGATCTTCTCTCTTCCCCCTCCCTCCCTCCGCCCCTGCCATCGATCACCATTACACCACCTTCAACTATAGCAACACATTTATATCACCTCCGCCATCATCAACACTTTTCTTCAAATCAAGACGGTATGCTCCAATTAAATCGTTAATGATGCTTAGGACGAAAGAGATTGATGTGCAGAAATCATGTAGCGATCGAGACGTCATTAAAGCTTTGCTCGAACTCTAAACGGAGGCGATTTGCTGATTTACTGTTCATATCTAAGGATTCTTGGTGATTCAGTTTGATATTCGGTGATTTTCTGGTTGATTGCAATGATTAATTGTATATGACAGACATGTGTGATTGTGGTGTGGTGGTTGTGATAGTTTGATTTAGTGAATTTTTTTTTATTCTGGTGGTCAGAGCATGGCTGGATAGAGTTGCAGTGGGGTGGTTGTGGTGGTTATTTTTATTTTTTTGTGGTGATTTTTAGTTTTTCGATGATAATTTTTAGTTTGGCGGTGGTGATTTTATATTTTCGGTGATGATTTTTTGTAGTCCGGTGGTGATTTTATGTTTGCCGATGGTGATTTTCTGGTGATCGCCGGAGATAGTGGTGGTCACCGGTGGTGGTGGTGGACGGAAATGGTGGTTGTCGGTGGTTGGTGGGTGGTAAGTAGAAAGAACAAGATGGAAGAGATGATAGTTGGGGAAGATGATAAAATTTAAAATGAATGGTCTAGATTAAAAATATATTTAAATTTTTGTGGTTGAAATTAGATCTCAGATCTCACCAAAAAAAGGTTTTCAATGTAGTAAGACCCTTTCACTATGTCACAACTCAACCACACGCACTCTTCGTCTCTTGTACTATCGTGAGCATGCCAAACCTAGTTGTAAAATATGGGTACTGAGTCACATAAAATATAAAATAGTTCACTAAATACTATTATTATATATCTGTATAAGCGTTTCTTTATTAAAATATATAAAATAATTTATTAAATTTTAATACTATATTGATTTAAATAATTTTTTATGAAATAATAAGTATATATTTATTGATAAATAATTAATATAATCATAATAATATTATAATATATTCGACTTTTAAGCCGATTAATCATTCCGCTTAATCTCTGATTCTCCAATTAATCCTAAATCGATATCTCTACCGATATTTTTCGATTTCCGATTTCTGTAACACTGCATATCTATACTATAATATAATAAGTGGAATGAAGTATATTTTGGTTCAACGGTTATTCTCTATTTTAATTATTTAAAATAAAAATAAATAGTGTTATATATATGTTAAACTACCAAATTACTAAATTATTAGATATGGTCTTCTTATTCCTTTAAATTATGATCAAAATTTATCCTATTAAACTACGATCACAGCTACTTCTTAATTCTTTTATTATTTTATATAAATTTACAATTATTATATATTTATATAAATATATTAAAATTATTATATATTTAAAATTAAAAAATCAAAATTATTTAAATATTAACAATATTAACAAACCCTTACGGGATTTAAGCTACTATGAATTAAAACTAAAAATCGCTAACACGACTCACGAATACTTTTAGGTTGTGTGCTTAGTGTTCACTGTCTACCATTTCCATTTACAATTGATCACACGTTGTTGGATTCATTTATATTAAAGTTGAATTTTAACTTTCCAAATATCACAAACTTTTTCCGGTTAAAAAATAAAATGTTAGAGCAAGTCAAATACAATTTTATAAATGATATCATTTCTATAATTTGAAATTAAATATTAAAAATTTCAATTTTAAAGGAGTTTATACATGGATGTAAATATGCTTATATGCATTATTGGTTCTAAATTTGAAACCGATGATACATTTATGCATCTAGCCACATCATTATATCATGTTGCTGTACTTTAAATGAAACTTATGACAAAGTGACAAAATTTAGCCAAATAAGAAAATATTTGATTTTAAAATGCAGTTGAAGTTTTGTTTTAGTACCAAAATACGCTTTTTGATGTCAAATTATAATAATAACTATAGTTATTTTGCATCATGTATTGAACTTGTTCATAGAAGTATGATTGTAAATTACAGGGCATCCCCGTCAACTTTCAAGATAAAATTCTTGTTTTGACTTTTGTTTATATTTGGAAAATAATCTTAAAGTAAGTTATATGTATGAAGTATCCTATTAATATATTCTTACACAGAATTATAAAGATTTGCAACTAAAAGCGTTTAAGAAAGCATAATAATTATCGTTAATGTACCGATATTAAATTAATACACGTACAATAAATTATTTGATAGATTAAGAGATAATTAGACAAAGTCGAATTACTTTAGAATTATTAAAATAATATAATGGCCTGTTTAGGAAACTGCATTTAATTTTAAATTCTGGATTTGATCAAATAAGCTATTTGGTAATTTGGATTTGAATTTCATTTGAAATCCAGCACATATAAATATTAGTATAAATATAAGAACTTGAGACGACAACTCAAATTCTGTCATTTGAAATACCTTATTTGAAATGAATTGTAAATTTTTAAACCTCACAGTGTATTTACATATTTTCAAAGCAAGAGGAGGAAGAGTAAGTATTTTAAAGATGAACAAAGAATTAAGCAATAGATGCTTCGTGCTAATAGAAGTGATTCCTTTCCACTAAAGGACAAAAGTGTAAATAATTAAAGAAATTAAACAAAGGAAGTCAACCACCAGTTCCGCAGCTTTCTAGACAAGCCGCACATGATCCATAAAACAAATTATTTGTTCACTAAATATTTATTTATTGAAATTCAACTCATATATTACTATAATAACTACTGTCGCAGTCTTTTTTTGCTAAAAAATTATTGTTACAACTATTGTTGTAGCAATGTATTTTTTAGTCGTTGTAGTATCTTTAATTTTTATATGTACCAATAGAATTTCATTTTTTTACTTATTTAAATGTTAAATATAATTTAAATACCAAATACTTTATTTTCTTTTAATAAATTATTAGAAATTTAAAACTATTTATTCAATCTGTTTGTAGATATTTAAATAAACACTTTTCTATCAAGAGATAATTCAATGTCAATTAACGAATATAAAAAATTACTACAAGAATATCCGATATATAAATATAAATCAAAACAATATAATTTGAAAAAAAAAATCTTTTCTTTTTTAAAACTTACGTTCATGGCCGCGGTGCATTCCAAATGATTGCAACTTGTACTGAGCGAAATACAGACTTGATTAAAATTTTATTTTATATTGCGAGGACGAAGCACTAAGTTACACGTACAGCTTATTGCTAGTAGAATAAACCTCTCTTCCAAATGGCCTCAGAAAACAAATCAAGGATCATGTGTTAATAAACCCTTCTTATTTCGTTCCTCGACCAGGCGGTCCAGGCTCCATATTCAAATAAAACTAATGGAAAGATCACCGGCATGCATCTACACGAAGGTTGACATTTCATATTTTATTAGCATAATATCTGGTGCAAGACCGTTTCTAACCATATATTAGAATGTCTGTATAATTTTTAAAATTTTATTTTTTTGCGGTTAAAAAATAAAATATTCCCTGATAATTTAATTAAATTGTATATGAAATAGTATTGAAAGTTATAAATGGTCAATAATGACTTAAACATTTAATTGATGATTTATATATTATGTTATATTTATTCTATTTTTTTTCATTTTCAGTCTTTGACGATTCTGTTGATAACAAATATTTTGATTATACGTAATATATGAGTTAAATATGGTTTTATTTATAATTTGTGTTGTTCTAATATATATGAGCGTAAGGTGATGAAAACTTGTTTCAAATGAAGTAGAAGATATCTTCGTCTAATGACTCCAATCTCAAATTTATCATGTTCGAAGTACCAGTATAATGTTGTTAGATTATATACGGTAGTGTTTAATTTGCAAATATATACATATCTACTATTTATGCACGAGATATGTGTTTTAGAATATGTCATTGTGTGTGGTACACACATATATATATATGCAAATGATCACATAAAAATTAAATTTAAAATAGAAACTAAAGTTTAATGTAAGTTATTAGATCAATATAATCTAATGGCCCCTAAAGCACCACACACAACTAATGTGCACCTTCGCACACACGATCTCAATTTTTTCCCTCCTTTTTTAATTTGATTTTTCCCGTTAAACGACAAATTTTTTTACAGTATTTTTCTTTATCTCTCATTTTTCGTCCGTGTTTCATTTTCTGATGGTGATTTTTCGTTTCCTGGTGGTGATTTTATGTTTGTCGGTGGTAATTTTTTTATCATCACCGGTGGCAGGAAATGATGGTCAACGGAGGTTAAAGGTGGCAAGTGGTGGAGTTAGGATGAAGATAATGATAAAAAAATTAATGTGTGGCCAGAGATAAAGAGAGAAGTTAAAATGAGTTGTTAGAATTAAATCTCATATCCAAAAATAATAGTGGTTCTCATTAAAGCGCGACTCTCTCTCTTTCTATATATATATATATATATATTATCTCTATATATATTATATATATAATATTTTATCATAAGTAAATAATGATATTGTCATGGATTTTTGTTTTTTCAAAAATGTGCATCAATGAAAACTTTTGTAAAAAAGTATTACCTTTTTGAAAAAATATTGTAAAAATATAATTTTTAAAATATAATTGTAAAAATTAATTTTTTGAATAATACTTGCAAAAATACAATTTGCAATTTTTCAACTAAAATCAACCAAGATCACAAATGAAAATTTAAAAAAGTATTACCTTTTTGAAAAAAATAATGTAAAAATACAATTTTTTAAATATAATTGTAAAAATTAATTTTTTGAAAAATACTTGCAAAAATACAATTTGCAATTTTTCAACTAAAATCAACCAAGATCACAATTGAAAATTTAAATTTTAAACTAATGAATTGGTTGTATAAGAAGTTGACTGATTGCCATATTCCCAACTTGACCGAAACACAAAACCAAATATATTAATCCAGAAATATTAGAAATGGTATATGTAATATACAGGAATTTCGCGACTTGTATTCTCAAATATTATATACGAATGTGTGATTTAATATGAAATTAGAAAATAAAAATGTATATATGTGAGTACACGATTAAGTGACCCGTATGTGTTGATATGATTAAATGAATAAAGCGAAGATATGACCGATAAAAATATGGATTTTTGTATATATATAACGAGAATGGAAAAGTGAGAATATTTTAGATTTAATATGGAAATTAATGGAAGCATGAATCTTCTATTGAGGAAGGTGGGATTGCGTGATATGTGACTTGTTCGTGTTCGACAATGTGGTCGATGCATTTTTAAACGATTGTAAATATTTTATTAGATGGAAATAGGAGTATATGAGCTTTTAAATATTCCTATAAAATAATTTAAATTATATAAAATAATGAGATTTGTTATATTATCTCTAGAAAACCCCCAGAGACTTTATAAAAATAATGGATGAATTTATTTTGGTGATTTGGTATATTTAAATGATTTTAGAATCATTATTTTGATTTTTGAGTAGTAACTTGTAAAATTCGTATAAAATAATCTTTACGCTCAAAAATTATTTTAAAACTATGGGGAGAAAGGTAATTTAATTATCTACATGTTAAAAATGTAATTTCAATAATTCTGAATTGTTAATCTCCAGTTTTCTATTTAATAAGTACGATTTTAGGAATTTCTCAAGCATAAAATGACTTCAATATAGAAATTTGTTTAACAGTAGAATTTCTAAAATACCCCTGGCTGTGTTGAAATCAGACCAGGCCTTTTCTTGTCATTTTGTCGCCCCAAGCATCATCTCTCTCTCGCTTCTTCCCTCTCTCTAGACTATCTCTCTCCTCCTTATTTCTTCAATTTTCTGGTCGATTCTAAATCGGAAACCGGGGTTCCACTCCTCTTACTTTTATAATCAATATACTAAAGTGCATGTAAGTATAGTTCTATGTATATACATCAATTTCGAACCACCCATTTCGGGTCGGGTTTGGAATTCTTGATTCATTTCGGTTCTTGCTTCGTTGCTTCTCATATTCGTCGATCTGTACTTGTATATATATATATGGTTGTGTGTATCGATCGATTCTGTGATGAACCCATTTTGGGTCGGTTCGGATCCTTTGATTTGTCTCGTTTCTCGATGAAAATAAAGGGTATATGAGTTGTATAATCGAATCGGTGGTGTTTTGGTCGGAAACACGGTTTATGGGCCCCACCGGAACGCTGTCACCGCCAGCGATGAGCTCCGGCGAGCTGGCGGTGGATGATGATGTATTGGATGAGTCCTAAAATTAAATAAATAATTATTTTATTCATTGTATACGAGGATTATGAATTTTCAGTTTGTGTTATTGAGCAATCGGTCTCGTTTTATTGAGAAATTTTTGATTAGTAAATTGATTGGTTATTTCGGATGTGGGTTTGATGATGTACGTGTTGGTGTGTGACTGCAAGATTGTTGGTTGATTAGATTGAATTGATTGTTGTTGTGTCGACTGGAGATCGACTGGTAGCTAATAAAATAGAGGAAGTGCTGCCCAATTTTTTTTTATATAAATAAATGATACAACATAATGATTTTAAGTTTTAGAAATAAGAGGCACACTTTTATATTAACATTTCGGTTCATATTAAATTGTTTTCAAAAATGGTTTCTTTCCTCAAAATGACTCAACTTAGTTGCTTTTAAATTATATTTAGATAATCCTTATTTGATTTAATTGATCGGTCAAAAAGAGTTAACCGATCAATTTTATCGACTAGGGATCTATTTAAATAGTAATTGATTCCAATTAACTTGAGTTATATTTAAATATTATTTTCTATACTTCACTTTGTTTTATCAAGATAAATGTTTTCTTAAAATATTTTTGGATTATGTTCACATAAGACTGACATGCATGTATGTTATTTGGTAAGTGTTACTTGTATAAGTGTTTGAATTGGTATGTGTATGTGAAATATATATATAATACTCGTACAGATATTTTACGTAAAGCGAATGGGTAGAATAGCGTTAGACGTTCAAGATGAACGATGATTGACTATGAGGATATTGAAATAGTGTCTTTATACTTGTAGATTCGGAAAGTGGGAACGCTCGGTTGGGAAAGGAAAGGCCCTGTTAGGTGACGTGATAGTAGGTTCTGTGGTCAAGAAAGGAAACGAGTAAGGCAGGTAACATTTCAACCATTGCCTCCTATGTTGTGATTCGATGTTATGATTGAATACCTACTGTCACCGTTTTAATTAGCCTTGTATGTTGACATAGCTTGTTCCTTTTCCTTTTGGATATTATACCTTATTTTAAATGCAAATGCTTTCAAGTTGACGATAGCTTTGGTTCCTGAACAATGGTTCTTTTGGTACACCCTACCCTTGCTATGTAACAAAGTTTTATAAACGTGAAATTAAGAATGATTTTAGACTTGAAAGGGTCTTGATGATTTCAAAGAGATGGTAAAGATTTTTAAATGAAAAGTATTTCGAAAATGAAAGTTTTCAATCCAAATGATTTTATGAATTTCCATTGATTGGAAGTGTAAGTGGTCGAGTGACGCGGTCCACTATGAAGACCAGTGAGGGCTGGCACATAATAAAGACCAGTGAGGGCTGGAAATTGGAAAGCCGAATACATGGCCTTATGGGTACCCTATTCACGTTCAGAGGGGCTGTAAAGTACGGTATGGGGATTGTACATGGCTGA
Source organism: Apium graveolens (assembly GCF_009905375.1). Taxonomy (NCBI): domain Eukaryota; kingdom Viridiplantae; phylum Streptophyta; class Magnoliopsida; order Apiales; family Apiaceae; genus Apium; species Apium graveolens. The sequence continues at coordinate 279,567,393 of NC_133648.1, forward strand.
TCACCCGTGCAGTCCAGAGCGTCATACACTCCAATTGAGTAATAATGTTTTATGTAAAGAAATATTCAGATGATTGAACCCTTTTCTTGAAAATGAAATTATTTCATGAATGAAAGAAAAGTGTTTATGAAAAGAACTGTTTTGAAAAGTATTGTTTTGATAAAGTAAAGTTTTATGAAAGTTTTGAGAAAGAAATTTTTTTATTTAGTAATAGTTGTAAAACTACTATCTTGGAAGGAACGTGATCTTGAAACCTATTTTAAGACCCTTGTAACTTTGGTCTTTATCTTATTCTGTTAAATAATTGAGCCTTTTTGTTTAATTTAGTTACTTGCTGAGCTTTTGTAGCTCACTCTGTTATATATCTAACCCTGACAGTTAAGCATGAGGAAGATGGCCAGGCTTAGGCACGGTTGTTAAGATTATCTATAGTGGTCCTCTCTGTGCTGTTAGAATCGCTGCACTAGCTCAGGTAGGGGACACACATGAATAATAGTTGGGAGTAAGATATGTCGAGTTAGATCGTTATTATCAGTACCTTTGGGTTTGTTTGGTATATTTCCTAGTCGGAATTATAACTTTGGTATTTATTAAAGGTTTGTAATAATTTTATATTGTTCGATAGTAGTTGTAACTTGTTTCAAACCATAACTTGTTTAAGATCCTTGTGATGTAAAGGGGTTGAGTAATTATATTGTGATAATGTTTGTTAAAGGTGAGAAGTGACTCCCCAATCTAGATCCCGGATTGGGAGGGCGTCACAGTATACACTAAATTAAAAAATATAAATTAAAAATTGTTGTTAAAAATTATGCATGTATTTCAAACTTTTTTAAAGATAAATAAAAAAGTACTTGTAAAATTTATAAATGTAATTAAAGGTATTACAAATTTTACATACATACGTACATATATACATACACACATACATAAAATCATGAAAAAGAAATATAAATTATCTAATTAAAAAAGAACTAAAAATTATAACTATGAAATGAAATGCATTAAAATATCAATTTACAAGGAAACTTGAAGTCTCTAACGACCATAGTCAAGTATGTAACCCCGTTCCGGCCAATAAATTACCAAACTGAATATAACCAGTCCGGACCCGGTCCTTCAAATTAAAAAAAAAAGCTGATTTTCTACCAAGAAAAAAAATCGTCCATTATGTGGTTGAACCTGTATTCATTCTAAATTTATTTATGACCCGTTTGGGAACCTAAATTTCATTTCAGATTTAGGATTTGATCAAATAAACTGTTTGAAAATTTGGATTTTATTTGAAATCCAAAAAATTAAAATTTTAATATAAATACGAGAATCTGAAATAACAACCCAGATCATATCATTTGAAATGAAGTGTCTATTTCCAACAACCCTCTTGTATATTTACTTAGGGTCCGGGTTGGTCCGATTTTGGACCTTTGTGCAGCCATGCCTTAGTTATTTTATCCTCAATCCCCATTAACATCTATGTAACCAAAGGGTGTAACTTAATCAGGTTCAGTGTTGGGTTACATCTAACCAAACGAGTCCCAAAAAGCAGTGTAAGTGTAATAAACTACTTATTGATAGGGTATACGCAACCTGGCTAGGGCCCAACCCAGATCTAGGGTGAGGCAGGCTCAGCCGATGGACCAGAACCACCCTCACCCAAAGCAGTCAAGTGGAGAGACCCGGGCTCAGGGCCAACCCAGGACCTGGATCATCTCCCAGCCAGGATCCAACTCAGGACCAGGATCACCCATCTAGGGCAGACCCGAGGGAGGTCCCAACAAGCACATGCATAACTTACAACCCGCCAAGGAAGGGTACGTGGGCACGTGACGATGACAGCTATTAGCAACTAATATCTCAGACAAGCATGACGCGTGTCAGCCCACTGTTGGGGCATCCTAAAGGTGATCCTTGCCTAGACACGTGTATGCAATCTACCCATGCCAAGCGTCCTCCGTCTCCAACAATGAACGGCCCTGATCTAAAGGTACCAACCCCTAAACCCTACCTTTGGGCTATAAATACCCCAAAGGGAAAGGGTTTAAGGGTTAGACACATTTTTTAAAACACACTCTCTGACACACGAGCATATACACACACAACCACCCCTTGTCCTATATATCTTCATCTTTCCCAAACAAGCTCTTACTCTCATACCGGAGGCGTCGCGGGGCTCAAACCCCCCTCCGGTGTTGTTTTGCAGGCGCCCCACAGCAGCCACACCTTACCCACAGCAAGAAGGTCCAGGCACGATGTCGGAAGGAGCCGCCCCGCTCACTGGAGTTATCATTTGGCGCTAGAAGAATGGGCGCTCGATCATTGGGTCTCGGTGCCCCTGGATTCACCTTCATCAGCAAACTCTTAAAAGAGTCCCTTTCTCTAACATGTAAGAACACAAGCAACCATACCCTCTCTTAACTATGAATGTTGTTTATCTAAGCCACGTTTGTGTGTGCTCGTTATTTTAGCCCACGTTTATGTGAGCCCGGTCTCGTTTGTTTTTAAGCCGTGTTTATGTGTGTAATAGATAGTTTAGATTGTTTTGAAATCCTGATCTGCTTTAGCTTGCATATTGTCTTTGTGCTTTAGACCCCATTATACTTGTTCAACAATATTGTTAGCAAAACCCATAAAATTTGTTTGGTGTTATTCTGAATTTTTTTTGTTACCTTCAAAGAGAAACCTTAGATCTACATTTTTAGTTTCAAATCTTGGTCAGTTGTTGTTTGTACAGATAATGGCAAGAGCAGGGAAACAACGGTTGGAAGACCCTCAGCTAGTACCCAGGTCCAGGATCAGGAGCACTCTCAGGCTCAAGAACCTGGGGCGACCGAGAGACCCTCCAGAGCAACCATTGACACAACATACCCCGGTCTTCGAAAGGGTAGTAACACCCCGGGATGCCAGAAACCTCATTGAGTTGAATCAATATAAGTATACCAACGTTCCAGTGGCTGAAGAGCATATGGCCAACCTAACAAGCAATGAACTGGCGGAAGCAATCAGGCTCTATAGAGAGAAGCAAGCCCGGGCTCAGATAGAATATGAACAGGAGGATGACCAAGAAGAGTCTGGAGACTCTCGGCAATCTAGGAGATCTGTCTTCGACCGAATTGAAGTAAAGGGGAAGAAAAATCAGAAAGAACAAAGTAAGAAAGAGACAGAAACAACCAGGAAGAAGAGCTTGGAAGAGATGAGAGAGCAGATAAAGAGAGAAGAAGAAGCAAAGCTTGAGCTGAAAATTCAAAAAAGAATGCAGTTAGAAGAGGAGAAGCTCCTAGCCAAGGCCAAGGGCAAGAGGACCCGGAGGGACCCCACCCCCGAGGTCATTTCTGATGATGATGAGGAGGGGCAGAAAGACCTGAAAGATATGATCCATGAAATTCAAAGAAAAATGGAGAAGGACTCTAGAATGGAGATTGGGGAAACTTTAACACCCGTTAGCCGTTCTTTAGATGCCATTCCCCGGCAGAAAAACCTCAAACATTACAATTTTGATTCTTTTGACGGATTGGGGATCCAGAAGAACACTTGAATTATTTCGAGAAAATTGCACAAATATACTACTACAACGACTTAACAAAGTCCAGGTTCTTCGCCTAACTCTCAAGGGGGCTTAGAGGTGGTTTAGCAGGATCCCTTACCGAAGCATCCACAGCTGGAAAGACTTTCGCGGGGCCTTCCTCAGGAGGTTCCGAGCAAACAAGACACATGAGATGCACATGTGCCATCTCGAAATTATAAGCCAGTACGACAACGAAACCCTATCTTCCTATATGAGGCGCTTCTAGGAGGCAATAAACAAGATCTCAAACTTAGATGAGAGGGAGGCACTAAGCATATTTTGAAGGAACCTGGATCCAGAACACAATGAAAGGTATATCGTAGAGCTGATCAACAAGGAACCGCAGAGCCTAGCTGCTGCCTACTCTATGGTAGCCAGATTCATCAAGGAAACAGAAGTGCTTCAGGCTATGAGGATGACTGGGAACGGGGGATCCAGGAGTAAAAACTCTGATGACCGATCGAAAGGGGGTTACCATCAGGACAAAAAGTTCAAGCAAAGCCAACAAACCCAGCAGACCAATGTGATCCAGAACACTCCAATATTTCAAAGACTAGGTCCTAAGACAGAATCTAAAAGTGACCTCGGGCCAACTAGGCAAGCTAGGGAGCCTAGGCAGGAACCAGATTGGACCCCACTGAACAGGACCAGGGAGGAAATACCAAAAGAGATCATAGGAAAACCATTCTATTATCCATCAAAGCCCATGCAGACTCCCCCGGAGAGTCGGCCTTACAATAGACAATGCGATTATCATGAAATGCATGGGCACAAAACTGAGAATTGTCTGTCTCTCAAATACTTCATCAAAGATCAAGTCAAGAAGGGTAACCTAAATCATCATGTCTCCCGGGATACCAATCAGAAAGAAGAAAGACCAAGGAGAGGGAAGAACATAGTGAATATGGTCCTAGGAGGTTCCCACTCACCTCCTCAGAGCCCGGACTCAGATGACGAAGTATTCTCTATCCAATCCTACCCGAAGATGATAATTTCATTTAGAAGCAAGGATTATGAAGGGGTCAATCTGAATCACAATGAAGCTTTGGTAGTAACACTTAATATTTTGGATAATGAGGTGAGAAGGATGCTGATAGACAATGGCTCTTCGGTAAACATACTCATCAAGCATACGGTGGACCGGATGATACTAGGGAGTGTGCGCTCAAATGAATGCCAAGAGGACCCCATCTATGCGTTCGGGAATAACTTGGTCCCGATTCAGGGAACCATATACCTTCCGGTGATATTTGGATCAGCTCCAAATCAAGTCACCCATGTAATAAAGTTCCATGTGATCAACACTCCCTCATCATATAATGGCATAATTGGTCGCTCAGCTCTAACCAGGATACAAGAAATCACCTCCATATCACACCTGAAAATCAAATTCCCAACTCCAACAGGGATAGGAGAAGTTAAGTGAGACTATGAGGTCGTTGAAAGATGCTATAGCCAGGCCCTGGTCATGGTCGAAACTCACCAAGACAACAAGAGGAAAGCCACGGTCCTTCGAAAATAACAAAGCATTAAGAAACATCACCCTCACTCAAGGGATGTTGCAAAAAAGAAGTCCATGTTATAAAATCCAACCCGGATCCAAAAGCAACCAGTCCAGGCTCGCAAGAGCCAGAAAGCAACCAAGTCATAGTAGAGGTTGCAATGAACCCAGGTCTCAGACAGGGCAATCCTATTATGCAAGCAACCAGCCCCGAAACAAATTAAGTAAGGGAAAGCAACCAAGAAAAGATGACATCCCAGGGTCAAATTTATATGAAGAAGAATACTGAAGCCCGGATCCAGCAATTGGTATCAAACCAGGATCAAGCCAAGATCGGAGCTGCAGTAGAAACAGAAATAATTCTGATTGATTAAAGCAATCCTTCCAAGAAGGTAAAGATAGGATCCGGACTTGGAACTATCTTCATAGAAGACCTGGTGTCATTGCTCCGAAAGTACGATGATATATTAACCTAGAGCCCAAGAGACATGCCTGGGCTGCATGAATCCATAGCAATGTGATGTCAACCCAGAGAGGAAACCAGTTAAGCAAAAGAGAAGAAATTTTGCCCTAGAGAGGCAGAAAGCAATAGACGAAGAGGTTGAGAAACTACTCAAAGTTGGGATCATATGCGAAGTTAAGTACCCGAAATGGCTAGCCAACGTGGTTATGGTAAAGAAGGCAAACGAAAAATGGAGAATGTGTGTCAACTACACCGACTTGAATAGTACATGCCCGAAGGACCCCTACCCCATGCCAAATATTGATCAATTGATAGACGCCACATTCGGGCACGTCATGCTAAGTTTCATGGATGCCTTCTTGGGGTACAACAAGATCAAGATGAATCTGAAAGACATCCAGAAGACAGCATTCATCACCCAAAGGGCAGTCTATGCCTATGTCATGCTGCCTTTCGGATTGACGAATTCAGGCTCAACCTACCAGAGAGCAATGAATAAAATCTTCAAAACCCAGCTTGGAAGAAACCTAGAATCCCGTGTTGATGATATGATCGTAAAGTCCACAAGCATCCCTGGTCACATAGAAGATCTAAAAGAATGTTTTGACAACTTAAGGAAATACTCACTAAAGCTGAATCTGGAAAAATGCACATTTGGAGTGGGGTAGGAAAATTTTTAGGATTCATGATCAGCAACCGGGGAATTGAAGCCAACCCAGAGAAGATAAAAGCAATCCAGGAGATGAAGCCACCTAGGACCCTAAAGGATGTTCAGAAACTAGCAGGATCCCTAGCAGCACTTAGATGATTTATCTCAAAGCTAGCTGAGAGATGCCTACCTTTCTTTGACCTATTAAAAGGTGCAATAAATAAAAGGGAAGTCAATTGGAACCCGGAATGCCAAAGCGCAATTGAAGAAATCAAAAGGTATCTCTCCCGGCCATCAATCTTAACCAAAGCCCAACCCGGGGAGCCCTTATTCATCTACTTATCAGCAGGAGCCCTGGTAGTTGGAGCAGCACTGATCAGAGAAGAGAATGATAAACAACAACCAGTTTACTATGTAAGTTAAGTACTAAAAGATGCGGAGACACGATACCTAAGGCTAGAAAAGTTTGCTTTTGCCTTAGTCACGGCATCCAGAAAGCTCATAAATTACTTCCAAGGAAGGGAGATCCGGGTAGTGACTAATCAACCCTTAATGAAGATAATACACAATCCAGGTGTCTCAGGAAAGCTGGTAAACTGGGTAGTCGAGCTAAGTCAGTTCAACTTGAGTTTCATTCCAAGAACAGCTATCAAAGTCCGGGCACTCACTGACTTCATTATAGAATGCAACTTTCTGGAAGATGAGCCTAGGCCCATGAGTATTGACCCAGAGAGCGGCAATGATCATACCCCGGGAGCTTGGGCCCTCAAAGTTGATGGATCTTCAATGAACGAAAGATCAGGAGCAGGGCTCATTCTAAAGAGCCCGGATGGCTTTACAATTCAAACTGCGATCTCCTTCGGTTTTTCAGCAACAAACAACCAGGCCGAGTATGAAGCCCTGATAGCAGGATTGAAGCTAGCCAAGACCCTCAGGATCCAGGACCTTAACATCTATAGCGACTCTCAGATTGTAGTAAAGCAAACAAATGGTGAGTACATAGCCATGGACCCAGTTTTAGCCAAGTACCAGGCTCTGGTCCAAAGCTACCTTACCTCAATACCACGAAGTCAAGTCCTACAAATCTACCGAGAAGAGAATTCAGAGGCTGATAACCTATTTAAGCTGGTTCAAAATTCATCAGACTTAGATTGCTCAGTCTACTTCGAGGAATTACAAAAGCCCGGTATAGAATATGAAGAAGTCATGGAGATAGACAACAGCCCGAATTTGATGACTCATTTCATCTACTACCTGGGAAAAGGGAGAACTCCCAGAAGACAAAGGGAAGGCTCAAAGATTAAAAGCTAAGGTAACAAAGTTCTTCCTTGAAGAAGGAATACTATATCTCCAAACCTTCTCCTCACCTATACGAAAATGTATTGGCCCAACGGAAGCAGAATATTGCCTAATGGAAGTCCATGAAGGGATATGCGGAGATCACATGACCGCGAAGGCCCTGGCTTATAAGATAATAAGGAAGGGTTACTAGTGGCCAACAATCCACAAAGATGCAAGTGACCTTGTGAAAAAAATGCAAACAATGCCAGATTTTCAGCAACGTATCCCGAATAAGCCCAGTCCTACCCTCATCAGTCCTATCTCCGATTCCCTTCGCTATTTGGGGGATAGATATCATGGGACCCTTCCCACGGGCTAGAGGATACCTGAGATACCTACTAGTCTGAATTGATTATATGACTAAGTGGGTGAAAGCAAAGGCAATGAGAACAATAAACCAGCAGGATTGCATAAAATTCATGGATAACATTTTGATGAGGTTCGGAATCCCAAGAGTCCTGGTATCAGATAATGGGCCATAGTTTGTTGGATCAGAATTTGAATCCTATCTCCAGGAGTGGGGCATCAAGCATAAGAAATCATCAGTAGCATACCCTCAAGGCAATGGACAAGTGGAAGTAACAAACCGGATCCTTCTCTGGGGCATCGAAAAGAGGCTTAGACAAAGCAAAAGCAAATGGCCAGAAGAATTGTCAAATATCCTATGGGCCTACAAGACAAGTCCACGGACAAGCACAGGAGAAACGCCTTTCAAGCTAGCTTACGGAACTGAAGCAATGCTGCCCATCGAGGTAAGATCCCCCTCTCACCGAGCAATCAACTTTGATGAACCAGCCAATGAGGAGGGGCTAAGAATAAACATTGAGCTAATTGATGAGGTCCGGGACCAGGCTGTCGCAAGGATGGAAAAGTATAAGGAGAAAACTAAGGAAAACTTCAGCAAAAAGTCCAGGGTCAAGAACTTTCAAGTTGGAGACCCGGTACATCGAGACACAGAAGCTTCGGATCTAACCAATTCTGGAAAGTTGATGCCCAAGTGGGAGGGATCTTACAGAATCAAAGAAGTATTAAGGCCAGGGACCTAAAAGTTGATGAGCATGGATGAATCTGAGATCCCGAACACCTGGCATGGACTCAGGCTTAGAAAATTCTATTAGTAGAAAAAGCAACCAAAAACATGTAGCCTATGGCAAGAGACCAATCTATGATTCAACATTTTGTATGAAGAAATTTCAAATCAATGAAAATAATTTTCCTTTTTCAGCCAGTTCTTATTTTAACAATTATTACAAACAAAGAACACTTCAACCCGGATAAGCAATCACACACGGGTTGAAAGCAAACATCATTCCGGATATGGTGTCATACCCGGATTGGAAGCCAACATTAAAAGCAAACATCAACCCTGGAATAAAATAATTCCAGGTTTAGATGCAATCGCTCCAAGCATATAAAAACCCAGATATGAATTCATACCCGGATCCAGACCGGCTATAAATCCATACTCGGGTTGGGGACAGCCACCCTGCATTTAGAACATTTTCTAAGTACAGAACAAAACCATAACCCAGAAAATAACCCAGGTATGGATTTATACCCGGTTTAAAAGTAAAAACCTGGGAGCTAATTTCAACCTGGTTGCAATGGCATACGCGGGTTGTAAGCAACAGCCTTGTACTTGGGAAAAACTCTAAGTACAAACCAAGCAGAAAGCAAACAGATCGGGTAGGGAATCATACCCGGACCAAAAGTACCCACCTAAAGCCACCTTCAATCCGGGTATGAATTCATATCCGGACCGAAGACAAATATTTTGCACTTGAAATATTCCCTAAGTGCAAAGTAAGCAAAAAGGAAGATGAGACCCGATATGGCAACTTATTCGGATTAAAAATACTATTAAAGCAGTACTAAGTACCATTTATCGTTCCGGATAGGGGTTCATACTCGGATCCAAAATAAATATTTAAAGCTCACTCCATCCCGGATATAAATTCACTCTCGGGCTAAGGGCAGTTATTTTGTACTTGGGATATTTCCCAAGTACGAAACAATCTAGAAAACAAACAGACTCGAATATGCTCTCATACCCGGATCAAAAGAATAAGAAGTCTACTTAGAACATTTCTAAATAAGCAAATTATGACCAAGCAACATTCAAACATAAACGGTAAATCCAGACAAATTAAAATATTACAAATAGTTCAGAAGCAAAGTACTAAAAGCAACAAAAGTACTGAAACGAAGCAAATTACATGGGCAAGGCCCGGAAAGCTTGACATAGTTGAGGAAAATCTAAATGATGTTGGGACTGGGACCGTCGTAGGGTTCCGGCTACCCCTGACCCTGCTCAACAACTGCCTTGGCTGCCAGAAACTCTTGAATGAAGCTCTCCCAGTTGGCAATGGGATTCGTCTTGATGTGCCTTTCTCCCACGAGCCAGGCCCTACGGACTTCAGGGACCCCGGCTTGAGCAACTTCAAAATCATACTCATCACTTACCTTGAACTCGGCAATACTGGCCTCTTTGCTTATGTTTTCCTTGGCAGCTAGGTCAGCCTTCAATTTCTCCACCTCCTTGGCAAGGCCATCAGCCCAGGCCTTCTCCTCCATCAACTGTCCCTTCAATCCGGACTCTACAGACTTAAAGCCCTCATGGGACTCATCCAGCTCATTATTGAGGTTATCAGCCCTTTCCTTCTCGGCCTTGGTCCTATTATTGGCTTCCCGGACCTCATTGAAAGCGATGTCAGAGCAAACAGTTATGGCACTCCCCACCTGAAGGAAGAAAGGAGAAAAACAGTTAAGTAAAGTAATGCAACCCGGAAAGAAAACCAAAAGCTATTACAAGTTTACGTGTCCCCAGTGCCCGGTAACTCTCTTGAAGGCCGCAGCCATCCCGGAATCCTCCACTTCATCCCAATCTTCTTCAGCAGGGATGTCTGACATAAAATCAGCCAATTGGACCAGGGTCTTGGTCCCAACCTTAACCGGCCTCCAATACGGGCCCTTTCCCTCTGAATCGCGCACAACCCAGCTAGAGACAATAGTTTTTCCCCGAGGGGGCTTGGCCGGAACACTCTTCCTCTTCTTTCTGGGGGGATCATCCTCATCAGGGATCTCTTGGATATCAGGCTCAAAGTCTACAGGCTCGTTACCCGGATCAGGAACATTCTAGGGAGTGGATGATTCGGCCCCACCCTCGACATCAGCAGACCCGGATCCTGGTCCTGGGGCCCCTTTTGTTGTCTTGAAAGTCAAACCCGGGGAGTTGAAAGCGGCAGCATAAGCAGATGAATACATAATTCCAATAAAAGCGGGGTTGAAATGTGGCAAGCCTGAAAGAAGATGAGAAAAGAACAAGTTAAAGACATGTGTACAGATACAAAGATCCGGATCAGCATATGTAGTAAACTATCAGTATCAGACAGACATATAGCAAATTCTACAAGTAGGAAGCAGACATGATTCGAATCAGCGTATATGGTGAATAATCTGGATCAGACAGACAGCAAATTCTATGAAGCAAATTCTAGAAGTAAAAAGCAGACATGATCCATATCAACATATATAGTGAATGATCCGGATCAGACGGACAACAAATTCTATGAAGCAATTTCTACAAGTAAAAAGCAGACATGATCCGGATCAACGTATATAGTGAATAATCTGGATCAGACGGACAACAAATTATATAAAAAGGTCAAACAAGTAGAAGAAAGATGAATAAAGCAACCAAAACAAAGGCAAGATAAGAAAGATCCAGGATAGTATTAAACGAAATGACCCGGACTAGTATAAGACTTACAACTGAGTTTGAAGAGCAACTTGTGATTCATAAAGGTATTCCGGGTTGGCTGGAACCCGAGAGAGTCACAGAATGCTCTTATCTGAGTCAAAGCCTGCCCTTCTAGAACGATAATCTCAAACTTGGTCTGGATACCCTTCATTGTGAAGTAAGGCAAGTAGGCCAGATCAAAACCCTTCAGCATGATAATCTCCCCATTCTAGTACTTCAAGGAAGTCTGGTGCATCACGGGCTTAGCTCTATCCAGGCCATATCCACACTCCGAGGCCTGAAACTTAATCTCATAAAAGGGCTTCTGACTGGACTTGGAAAGGTAGAAGACTTACAACCGAGTTTGAAGAGCAACTTGTGAATCATAAAGGTATCCCGGGTTGACTGGAACCCGAGAGAGTCACAGAATGCTCTTATCTGAGTCAAAGCCTGCCCTTCCAGAACGACAGTCTCAAACTTGGTCTGGATACCCTCCATTATGAAGTAAGGCAGGTAGGCCAGATCAAAACCCTTCAGCATGATAATCTCCCCATTCCAGTACTTCAAGGAAGTCTGGTGCATCACAGGCTTAGCTCTACCCGGGCCATATCCACACTCCGAGGCCCGGAATCTAATCTCATAAAAGGGCTTCTGACTGGACTTAGAAAGGTAGAAGATCTGGTGGAACAATTTCAGGGGAGGCGGGATTCCGGATTTATTGCAGCAAGCTATGAACCAGGTCATAGTCTTAATCTCATTCGGGGTGATCTGTATGGGAGAGATCTTGTACACGTGCTTGCAGAGATACTTGATGAACATATGGCAGCAAGGGATCCACCCGGATCTAAGGTGCTCTAGCCACACCGGGACAAAGCCATCTTCCGGGCGGTGATAGATCCTCTGGTGGGGTTACGAACACCTCCACTGAATATCGGGGGTCAGCTGGAACGCAGCCCGGACAGCTTCATCCGTCTCAGCCGGATCAGCCTCAGCGTAAAGATCCTTCAATTGGTAATGATCCCGCTGATAGGGAACTCGGCAATGGCCCTCTCAAGTGCCTCTTGGTTATAGACCCCGGGGTGGTCATCACTCTGCCTCTCGTACCTAACTCTTCTATAATAAACGATATTCTCAATATACGGGAACTTAGTCACAAAATGGTACTTCATATTGGTCCAATAACCCTCGGGAGTAAAGGGAACATAATTATCCGGGAGCTTTTTATACCGGAACTTGGTGATTATCTCGGTGGAAGCAGAGACCTTTTACCCATATCTATCCGGATCTGTGTTCTCTCAGACGAATATTGTAACACCCCCAGATACGGGGTCGGGGATCCGGGTCGTCACGGTCTTTCTTTCCACAATATCACTTCACTTAATTAATAATAAATAACCTTATGCTGTGACCCCACACTAACACACACCACAACCCGTTATAGTCTTAGAGATGAAATTTAAATAAGTACAAGTCTTTGAATCCACAATTTAAAAGTTATTACAACCCAAAATGATTACTTGATAAATTTACAGTTAATTGCCATTATCTGCCACAAGTTATAATTATACATAATTGATTCTCAAAAGTAGATGGTCTGATCTACAATAGATCTACCTCTGCAGCTATAGCAGCTACAACATCAACGGGAAGACGCGGGACGCTTCTCACACGCTTGCGCTGGGTCTGCTGGAGTCTGGCCATCTTTCCTAACTGTTGTTGTGTGATGAAGAAATAAAGCAAGGGTGAGCAGCAAGCCCACCAAAATAATATGTATAATGATTTACAATATATGAGCCTACTCATAATACTCATGAAAGTCTTGGTCAAAAGAAATGAACCAAGTTTGATATCTTAATGCGATGAAGTCGCAAAATATTCAGTATATATACATATATACTTTTCAAAATATTGGAAGTCCTCTTCCATGCATAATATACACAAAGTCCCAGTGTATAACTGTATATAAAAAAAATATCGTTGCAAGGTGATCTCATATATCTAACCTTGTCTCAACGTTTTTCTGAAAATCTTTGTCATTCATAAGACAATTATTAATTAGATATAAGTTTAAAAGATGAGGTTACCAAATACCCCAATATACTTATATCTTTCCCAATACTACTTGAACTACCACCGTTCAAGTTATAACCAGTTTCAAAAGTTCATCACATAGATGAGACTACAAGTTAAGACTTGAATAGATTCAATCTTTGAAATATTATTGAATGAAAAAAAAAAGGTACGAGATACTTTATTTAGTCCCGATATATATATATCCACATATATATCTCTTTAAACATTTCCTGGAACCTCTGTTATGTAAAGTATGAACAGAGTTTGAAACATCCAATAAATTTTGGAAAGGAAAAGAATTTTGGCATAAACCAGATATCTTGCTGATCAGGCAAAGATACCAATAAGTAACCTTTTCTACTAGTAGATGGATGAATCCCCCACCGGTCATCACCCTGGCCTCATAAGGACCTTGTGCTGGACCGCCACCCGGCCTCTTACGCGTTGATGGACTGCCACCCAGCCACTTACACATTAATAGACCGTACCCCGGCCTGTCGCTTATGCCGACTCAATTAGATGGGCTTACTTCCCGAATATTGGGCAAGTAATCAATTCATTTATCAAAACTGCAACCTTGTTGCGAATATAAAATACACCACAGAGCCGGATCCCTCAGGTTTTGAGCGAGTATTTAAATCCCCTTAAAAAAGGAAGATCTTAAATATAAAAATGAGTTTTGGGATCCGCTCTAACTTTTAAAAAAATCCTTTTGAAGACTCGAAAACACTTTAAAGAGTGTTTGGAGTAAAACTGATTTAATGAAGTAAATCAGTCCCCAGTATATTTAGAAAATGTCTGAATATTATTATTTAAATAATATTCCCACAAAGAATAATCTTTATAAAAATAATTGAAGTAGAAGTATTAAAACTTATACTTGAAACGAGTATTAAATAATCAAAGATATACTTATATGAAAGTATTATCTTTATTTGAATAATCGAAAATAAGTTTGATTATTGACACCTTATTCTTTAATAAAATAAAGAATATACCTCAGCAAATAATCGGAGTCATAGATCCTCAAATGAATATTCAAATAATATTCATTAAATAATATAAACTGAGTCATAAGCCTTCGAATGAATATTCAAATAATATTCAAATAAATAAATAAAAGGAGTCGTACGCCTTCGAATAATATTCGAAATAATATTCAATAATAAAATAAAGTTAAAGTTATCGAATAAATCTTATTCGATTAATAGTTTGGAAAACTATAACCATATATATATATATAAATATATATATATCCATATCCATATATACAAAAATCTACTCGGGATCCTCGACTCCCGGTTTTAGAAAATATTTTCACCTTTGGGTCCCTATACTAAGGGTATACGCAAGTTACCGCTATTCTCTAGCATAGGTATTATCAACTGAACCAGCAGATATATATTTCAAGAATATGAAACAGGCATGCATATATACCATATCACATGCTACAATATATCGCAAGAATTTGCTAAATAACCAATATGCATTTATCGCAAGATCATGCATATACAAATGTATACATCACAACAACAGTATAACGGATAGAATACTTGCCTGAGCGACTTGGGGTGATAAAAGGCTCGGGACGAGTCTGGTAACCTATAAACAACAAGTAAGTTGGAATTAAACCAAAATCACTTGTAAATCTATACTTTAACTAACTTAGACTCTAACGCTTGTTTTGCGCTCACTGATTCGTTTAAGTCACTCGGGTACCCTCGGCTCCACCATTTTTAATAATTTAACATTTACGAGTTTTAAAGCGATTCCTTCGCGAGTGTCTTACCAACTGCCTAACACACTTACCATAAATGTTTCATACATTAATTAACCCTTTTTGGTCTTTAACCTATGTTTCAAAGTAAGGCGAGGGGAAAAGTTTCGTTCGCAAAACGCCGTTACTTGAAACGGTCGTTTCTCCTAAACCGTGCATCGGAATCGAACGAACTACATATCAAAACGAAGCTCGTAACATGAGCTATCTAAACATGGCAGTGGTCATAATCTAGCAGGGGGTTCTCGGGTCCTAATGTTATGCACAAAAACAGTCTACAGAAAATCGGACGTTACGACGGCTATGTTTACGCGATTTCCCAAATTTAAACCAATTCAAACAACCACAATTTCAACTCCAATTCACAACCCAATCAAACCTCCATCTAAACTACATTACAACAGCCCCCAATAAACTCAATATTACCAATTTATTCATCTAAACCAAGTCAAAAAAAGTGACCAAGAACTTCAAATCTAACAAGCATCACTCCTAACTCCAAAATCAACAAAACCACTTACTAAACAAAGCTCTATCATGAGTACACACTCATTACACTAACCCATCATCTAACATTATAAAATCCAAACCAACAAAACTTAATACTAAGGGTTTGAGAAGTTATACCTTCCTTGGAGAGTGGAGAATCAAGAGAATGGCTTGGAATCACCTTTAAAGTCCTTATCCAAGCTTAATCTAAACAAAACTTCAAGAACACAAATTTTAGTTCTTGAAAACACTATTCACCATCTTCTTTCATGATTTATAGAAAAGATTGGCTTGGAATTAGAAGCTTAAACTTATAGGAAGTATGTAACTATCCATGGGGAAGCTTAGATAATTACCTTGCTAAATAGTAAGTGGAGGAGCTTGGACTTTCATTTTTTAAGAAAAGCACCCGAGAGCATGAAGAAGAAGAAGAAGAGAGATTTTTGTGTTTTGGCTTGATTTGCTTTTGGTTGGTTGATTTTTGTTGTTTGCTTTAGTCAATTACCTTCTTGCCCTTGAATTTGTGTGGTTCTCATTCAACCACACCTCCTTCCTTCCCTTGTCATGCTTATGTCATCCTCATGATGTCATCCTCCCTTCCTTGTCCTCTTTCTATTGGTTGGATGACATCATTCCCACTAATCCCTTTGATTAACTTCCTAATCGTTTGCCTAATGACCGTTGATCTGTTATACGGTTCGCTTAACTTTCGTTCTCGTTTATCGTTTGAAGGATCATACCCGGGATCTTATTACTTAGGTTCCCTTAACCTTTCTCAATACATTATATTCCTTTTTATGATCCTCTTTTATAATCCTTTAATTTAAATCCTTTTTATCCTGTTACCTTATACTCAATTCTCTCCGTATCTTGTGGATTTCCGGGAAAAATCAAAGTGTTCGGAATTGGATTCTGACGATCTTTACATACACTTATATACCACATAGAGTACTAATAATATCCCATAAGATCAATAACAGAACCCCTACATAGCGTGGCATGAAAAGTTTTCTCGTTCAGCAAAACACTATTCATAAGGGTTTCAAAATTTCTCAAAAATTGGGGTTATTACAGTCTCCCCTCCTTAAAAGGATTCCGTCCCGGAATCAGATAGAAAACAAATGGGGATACTTTCTTAGCATTACACTTTCTAACTCTCGAGTCAATTTTCCCACATTGTGGTTCTACCACCAAACTCTGCCTAGTTTGATAATCCTTCTCCTAAGCACTTGTTCCTTTTTACTCTATAACCCTTCCTGGTTGCCCCATATAGGTTACGTCTGGTTGCATGTCTATGCGCTCATATGCCCCTATTTATCTGGCATCCGAATTACACTTCCTTAACATTGATACGTGAAACACGTTATGACTTGCTACATGTTCTGGGGTAAGGCTAGCTCATACGCTAACTTCCCAATACTTCTTAATATATCCAAGGGTCCGAAAAATTGTGGACTTAGCTTTCCTTTCTTTCCGAATCTCATCAATCCTTTCCAAGGGTTTCCAAGGGGATACCTTTAACAACACTAGGTCCCCTACTTTCTATTCTTTGTCCTTTCGTGTCAAATCAACATACTTCTTATGTCCATCTTGGGTTACTACCAGCCGTCCTCTGATTAGATCTATTATATCCCTGGCCCTTTGGACTACTGCGGGTCCGAGCATCTTGCGCTCTACAACTTCATCCTAACATAAGGGAAATCGAAATTGTCTTCCCTCAAGGATCTCATAAGGCGATATCTCAATACTGACATATGATCTATTGTCGTAAGAAAACTCAATCCGTGTTAGGTGATCATTCCAAATTCTTTCAAGTCTATTGCGCAGACTCTCATTATAGCTTTTAGCATTAGAACTTTTGCTTCTCAATACCCATTCTTTTCCAGTTCGTAATCGCTACAACCTTCCATTCCTAATATTATACTAGTTATAATTTTTATTTTTTTTTCGTTAGCGTTCTATAACCTTTTAATAACCACGTCAACCTTAGTATCACGAATGTGTTTCCATTCCGAACACCACCAAAACTTTATTACTCCCTTTTTTTTTAGCTGTTTCTATTTTCCAAAATTTGATCAATCAAAAAGAAGTAAAGGAATTTGTTGAGAGATCACTATGATCATGAACACTTGTTATATCGCTTAGTTAGTACAGAAAGTGGCCAGCCTTTAGTACTTGACAAGCAATTAAACAACATGTGGTATCCTACTAGGCTTCTATCACAAAGATAGATAGTCATTCGGCAATACCTCCCCTTCTGGAAGGGTTGTTCTTCTCAGCTTACATGAAATGAAAAGAAGAGAAAAGAACGAACTGAAGAGAATTGTATATGTGAAAAAAAAAATATACTGCCACAAAATATCTGGCTTGGAACCTACCTCTGAACTATAGAGGTTTGTCATAGGAGAACAAAACATATACGTATTTATATCAGCATCAAGCATTATAGCCTCGTATTTCCCATGCCTAAATATTTTCGCTATCCCGTCCATCATTCTATGGACCCACACTCTTCCTCGAGCTTATACATAATCACCTTTGAAACTCCCTTGACATCGAAAATCGAATCTGGGATCTCATTCTATACATCATCGTTACTAGAATTCTATGCTTGCACCGCAACCTTCCTCGTATAATAATACGACTCTCTATTGATAAGAAAGAATAATTATTCACTAGGTAGATACTCTACTTAATTAGTCTATCAATGATAACTTATACACTACCACGACCCGATTAGTGGTACTCAATCTCAACACCCATTCCAATACAACTCTCACGGTTGTAATCAGCTCACTACTCGTAGAATCATTGCTGCCTTACTATGGTCCACCACTGACCCACTGTAGTCATTCATTTTCCCATAAAATCTTAATATCTAACCATACTGAGTCTATCCATGTCGTATCAAATCATTCTAAGGAGGTAACATAATCACCATTCCTGATTCATGAAGAACACTCCTGATCCTGACATACATACATGACATGAAGCAGATAAAAGTGCAGAAGAGTTTCAATCAAAGCAATGATAACAGGTTAATACCATTCTTAATCATACGCCCTAAATAGAAGAATTAACTCAAGGGTTCATCTAGTCCTTTTTGAAACATGGTCCTGGCTTATCTCAAGATAGGACCTTCTAAGATAGATAGCCCGTTCATGGCGATTACACGAATTAAACCTTTACCAACTACTATTACGGTTGGGTATTGCACAGTCATCAGAAGGAATGTCAATCTTCCAAACCATAATTCAACCTTCACATTTTTAACCATCATCACTGTATTCTTTTGGCACACGCGCCTATAATTATCCACTTACCTTTAAAGTGTCGGCCACCTCTTTGGCCTTTCCTGATAGTAAAATTTCCTTACAGTCAATGTCATTTTAACCACCTCCAAATAAATTTTCTACCTTATTTCAATCACTGCTTTTGTGAAGATGTATTCCTTAAAATCTGATGAGTAGTAAAAAAAATATCACCATTTTTCCATAAGTTATTGCCTC
Source organism: Apium graveolens (assembly GCF_009905375.1). Lineage (NCBI taxonomy): Eukaryota > Viridiplantae > Streptophyta > Magnoliopsida > Apiales > Apiaceae > Apium > Apium graveolens. Next base: position 279,586,499 of record NC_133648.1, read on the forward strand.
AGTCTTTAGAGGTTAATCATTGTCACGACTGACTCTCAATCATACTTAGAACATCTTTTATCTTAAGTCCTAATTGCCCTGAACAATTTCGACCTTTACTGGTTCGATCCATACTTTCTCGTGGTTTAACACGTGCCCCACTTGGCATCATTATAATTATGTCATATTTCCTTTATCAACATTTTTTTTTTCTTGAGAATTTCGACTATTTCCTTTTTCCTGGTAAAACCTCTAAGGTTATCCTTCAATCGTTCCTCCTGTATTCCCTATATACAGGGCATATCAAAATACCATTTACTAATACTAGAACCATTGTCTATATACTTCTGAAAAATTTCTCCACTGATCCTTAAAGGTTATTATTACCTTAATCCTTTCCAATTCATACTGTCAAAACTCATACTATCCCTATTAAGGGTGAAATGCCAACCTTTATGCATTCCCCTAGGATTCGTTTTAAGTTACCGATGTTCTATCCTTAATTCCACCTTTAAAAAGGTACAAGCATCCTTCCATGGATAAATCAAGTCATATATCCCTGATAAGGGTGTCTTACTCAATCATTCCCACCTCGATAGTATATGCCTAATTTCACAATAACATCTGTATACAACATGAGGTCAATCAATATGGCCTCCCAAAAGATAACAACGGTTATCCGCTTTTCTTGCCTAATTTGGTAACGGTAACAAGGATGTTCTGGAAGATATTGGTCGTGTTCAACGTGAACTTCTTCTTAATAATTCTGTGTTTACTTTTGTTGTTTATCTCAACAGTCACCTCAATGTTGGGATATCTTTCATACCTGGCGTCTCCCTTTCTGGGTATCAAGCCACCTGTCTTACACTTCACATTCTTGAAGGTCACTTCCTTCATCCAATTTTCCTACCTTCTTACTTTCTTGTCTCCTTAGTCTATCCGCGTCTAATTATTTATCCTTCGAACTATCTCAAGGTTTCCTTGAATCCTCCCAACTTACTAGGGATAAAATATATGTATCTCTTATGCCTTCACCCAGCAATTTTAACTCATGGTGAATCACCCTCATCCTGACGATTACATACTTTTCTATTTCTATTGCTACGAGTCTTTAGGGTTTCCTCATACCCAATTCCTTTATCATTCCTCAAACTCTATTGCCTTTATATTCCTTTCCACTTCAGTTTCTTTTTATTTTCCTTTCTCTTATCGTTATTTCATGAACCAACACAACATAAGCATTGATTTCAAACATCCCGTCATTCTGGATTCGTGTCCTCAGAATGAATCTTGACAACTTTTACAACTTAGATTCATAATTTATCATACTCGTCTGCCTTTGTTCTGGCTCTAAAGCTTTTACACTATCTCCTTATCTTTGGGAATTACTTTCCCGAAAACAATTGACTGGACTTAAATCAGTTTATTATAATCTCTTGCTCCGTGCCTTTCTTGGTCTTTCACCAGCGGGTGGTCTCTCTCTTAGGAGGGTAAGTGACAAAAACAGTCCTTTTGAGATTCGTCAATCATTTAGAATCTCAAATGATTCCTATATTTCCTTTAGCCAGGCTCTTGCCTCGGCTGGGTCAGCTTGTTCCATGGAACTCTGAGAGCTTAGCGACTTAAAGGTCCTGAAAGAATTTCTCACCGCACTGTCTCCTCAGGGTGGTGGTTGGGGATAATAGTCTAAGTTCTTTTTTTAGACAGGTCCATGAATTGCCGTATAGGAGTACCGTCTCGGGTCTCCTTTCCTTACTCGACTTTCTGTTTCCTTAGTATGAAATGTTTCATCCTACTCCCCATAATCGGGGTCATCTTTTAATTTAAAATCCTCATTTTCCACTCCATTATGTCATGGGTTCCTTCTATCTTGATGGCGACCTCCCTGACTATCACGTTCAGGGTTTGCTCTAAATCTTATTCCTCAAACTATGGCTCTCATCTAAGTTCTCATCCTTACGCTCTTGAACTTTCGGAACCCAAATTCTATAGGAATACCTCATTATTCCCTTATCATCTTTCTCGATATTAATCTTTTATCTAATTGTTGGCTCTCTGCCTTTATTCATAACTTTTTCTGGCACAATATGATCTTTTCCAATAATTCGGGCTGTATTGCAATCTCAAACAGCTTTTCGGTACCGGCTCCGGTTACCTTCACTTCTATTTCTATTTTCTCAAAATCTCTTATAAACTCTCCAAAAGACATTATCATCTTGAGTCTCTCCTTTTTACTAAGGGCATCAGCCACCATATTGGCTTTCCCCGAATGATAAAGAATCTCCCAATCATTATTCTTGATTAGCTCTAACTGCCTCCTCTGGCATATGTTGAGCTCTTTCTGCGTGAAAATGTACTAGAGCACTTATGGCTTAGGTAATTCTCGCACTTCTCTCCATACAAGTAGTGCCTCCAATCCTTAGGGTAAAACTATTGCCATGAGCCTAAGCTCATGAGCGGGGATATCGAATTTCATATTACCTTAATTGTCTTGACATGTACGCGATTACCTTACCGTGCTGCATGAGCACGCACCCTAAGCCCTTGTGCGAAGCGTCACTACACTTCACAAAATCTCCTTTTCCATCCGGCAATGCCAGCATAAGGGCCATCACCAACCTCTGCTTCAGTTCTTGAAAGCTGTTCTCGCATTTCTCTGTCCATTCGAACTTCTCAGTCTTACGAGTAAGCCGCGTTAAAGGGGCTACTATCTTTACAACTTGAACGAACCTCCGGTAGTGACCGGCCAATCCTACCTCTGGTAGTCGACCAAACCATGGTCATCAATTCATCAGTGGTCCTTTATCCAATCCTGTCAGGATCCTCCATGGGATCCTCCTCAACAACTATCCCTTCTAGGACAACATCCTCAACCGCTACATCCTCAATATCAATATCATCCGGTCCTGCATTAGGACACTCTATCGGACCCACAATCCGATCTCCAATTAGTAATAAAATATCATCGCGATGTTGTTCCTCAACTTCAGGGTTCGGAGTCCCGCTATCATATATGATAACGAACTACGCTTCTATCGCTACATTTATAAGGGTTCCCATAAGGGTTTTAACTGTCAGTACTACGTTAGGTAGTCCGACTATGAACTTGGCAAGAGTTCTTATTATCTTAGTGAACTTATTATCTTAACGTCCCATCATCTCTGAGGTTTATAACGCTTAGCTCTGATACCATTTCTGTAACACCCCCAGATCCGGGGTCGGGGATCCGGGTCGTCACGGTCTTTCTTTCCACAATATCACTTCACTTAATTAATAATAAATAACCTTATGATGTGACCCCACACTAACACACACCACAACCCGTTATAGTCTCAGAGATGAAATTTAAATAAGTACAAGTCTTTGAATCCACAATTTAAAAGTTATTACAACCCAAAATGATTACTTGATAAATTTACAGTTAATTGCCATTATCTGCCACAAGTTATAATTATACATAATTGATTCTCAAAAGTAGATGGTCTGATCTACAATAGATCTACCTCTGCAGCTATAGCAGCTACAACATCAACGGGAAGACGCGGGACGCTTCCCACACGCTTGCGCTGGGTCTGCTGGAGTCTGGCCATCTTTCCTAACTGTTGTTGTGTGATGAAGAAATAAAGCAAGGGTGAGCAGCAAGCCCACCAAAATAATATGTATAATGATTTACAATATATGAGCCTACTCATAATACTCATGAAATTCTTGGTCAAAAGAAATGAACCAAGTTTGATATCTTAATGCGATGAAGTCGCAAAATATTCAGTATATATACATATATACTTTTCAAAATATTGGAAGTCCTCTTCCATGCATAATATACATAAAGTCCCAGTGTATAACTGTATATAAAAAAAATATCGTTGCAAGGTGATCTCATATATCTAACCTTGTCTCAACGTTTTTCTGAAAATCTTTGTCATTCATAAGACAATTATTAATTAGATATAAGTTTAAAAGATGAGGTTACCAAATACCCCAATATACTTATATCTTTCCCAATACTACTTGAACTACCACCGTTCAAGTTATAACCAGTTTCAAAAGTTCATCACATAGATGAGACTACAAGTTAAGACTTGAATAGATTCAATCTTTGAAATATTATTGAATGAAAAAAAAAGGTACGAGATACTTTATTTAGTCCCGATATATATATATCCACATATATATCTCTTTAAACATTTCCTGGAACCTCTGTTATGTAAAGTATGAACAGAGTTTGAAACATCCAATAAATTTTGGATAGGAAAAGAATTTTGGCATAAACCAGATATCTTGCTGATCAGGCAAAGATACCAATAAGTAACCTTTTCTACTAGTAGATGGATGAATCCCCCACCGGTCATCACCCTGGCCTCATAAGGACCTTGTGTTGGACCGCCACCCGGCCTCTTACGCGTTGATGGACTGCCACCCAGCCACTTACACATTAATAGACCGTACCCCGGCCTGTCGCTTATGCCGACTCAATTAGATGGGCTTACTTCCCGAACATTGGGCAAGTAATCAATTCATTTATCAAAACTGCAACCTTGTTGCGAATATAAAATACACCACAGAGCCGGATCCCTCAGGTTTTGAGCGAGTATTTAAATCCCCTTAAAAAAGGAAGATCTTAAATATAAAAATGAGTTTTGGGATCCGCTCTAACTTTTAAAAAAATCCTTTTGAAGACTCGAAAACACTTTAAAGAGTGTTTGGAGTAAAACTGATTTAATGAAGTAAATCAGTCCCCAGTATATTTAGAAAATGTCTGAATATTATTATTTAAATAATATTCCCACAAAGAATAATCTTTATAAAAATAATTGAAGTAGAAGTATTAAAACTTATACTTGAAACGAGTATTAAATAATCAAAGATATACTTATATGAAAGTATTATCTTTATTTGAATAATCGAAAATAAGTTTGATTATTGACACCTTATTCTTTAATAAAATAAAGAATATACCTCAGCAAATAATCGGAGTCATAGATCCTCAAATGAATATTCAAATAATATTCATTAAATAATATAAACTGAGTCATAAGCCTTCGAATGAATATTCAAATAATATTCAAATAAATAAATAAAAGGAGTCGTACGCCTTCGAATAATATTCGAAATAATATTCAATAATAAAATAAAGTTAAAGTTATCGAATAAATCTTATTCGATTAATAGTTTGGAAAACTATAACCATATATATATATATAAATATATATATATATATATCCATATCCATATATACAAAAATCTACTCGGGATCCTCGACTCCCGGTTTTAGAAAATATTTTCACCTTTGGGTCCCTATACTAAGGGTATACGCAAGTTACCGCTATTCTCTAGCATAGGTATTATCAACTGAACCAGCAGATATATATTTCAAGAATATGAAACAGGCATGCATATATACCATATCACATGCTACAATATATCGCAAGAATTTGCTAAATAACCAATATGCATTTATCGCAAGATCATGCATATACAAATGTATACATCACAACAACAGTATAACGGATAGAATACTTGCCTGAGCGACTTGGGGTGATAAAAGGCTCGGGACGAGTCTGGTAACCTATAAACAACAAGTAAGTTGGAATTAAACCAAAATCACTTGTAAATCTATACTTTAACTAACTTAGACTCTAACGCTTGTTTTGCGCTCACTGATTCGTTTAAGTCACTCGGGTACCCTCGGCTCCACCATTTTTAATAATTTAACCTTTACGAGTTTTAAAGCGATTCCTTCGCGAGTGTCTTACCAACTGCCTAACACACTTACCATAAATGTTTCATACATTAATTAACCCTTTTTGGTCTTTAACCTATGTTTCAAAGTAAGGCGAGGGGAAAAGTTTCGTTCGCGAAACGCCGTTACTTGAAACGGTCGTTTCTCCTAAACCGTGCATCGGAATCGAACGAACTACATATCAAAACGAAGCTCGTAACATGAGCTATCTAAACATGGCAGTGGTCATAATCTAGCAGGGGGTTCTCGGGTCCTAATGTTATGCACAAAAACAGTCTACAGAAAATCGGACGTTATGACGGCTATGTTTACGCGATTTCCCAAATTTAAACCAATTCAAACAACCACAATTTCAACTCCAATTCACAACCCAATCAAACCTCCATCTAAACTACATTACAACAGCCCCCAATAAACTCAATATTACCAATTTATTCATCTAAACCAAGTCAAAAAAAGTGACCAAGAACTTCAAATCTAACAAGCATCACTCCTAACTCCAAAATCAACAAAACCACTTACTAAACAAAGCTCTATCATGAGTACACACTCATTACACTAACCCATCATCTAACATTATAAAATCCAAACCAACAAAACTTAATACTAAGGGTTTGAGAAGTTATACCTTCCTTGGAGAGTGGAGAATCAAGAGAATGGCTTGGAATCACCTTTAAAGTCCTTATCCAAGCTTAATCTAAACAAAACTTCAAGAACACAAATTTTAGTTCTTGAAAACACTATTCACCATCTTCTTTCATGATTTATAGAAAAAGATTGGCTTGGAATTAGAAGCTTAAACTTATAGGAAGTATGTAACTATCCATGGGGAAGCTTAGATAATTACCTTGCTAAATAGTAAGTGGAGGAGCTTGGACTTTCATTTTTTAAGAAAAGCACCCGAGAGCATGAAGAAGAAGAAGAAGAGAGATTTTTGTGTTTTGGCTTGATTTGCTTTTGGTTGGTTGATTTTTGTTGTTTGCTTTAGTCAATTACCTTCTTGCCCTTGAATTTGTGTGGTTCTCATTCAACCACACCTCCTTCCTTCCCTTGTCATGCTTATGTCATCCTCATGATGTCATCCTCCCTTCCTTGTCCTCTTTCTATTGGTTGGATGACATCATTCCCACTAATCCCTTTGATTAACTTCCTAATCGTTTGCCTAATGACCGTTGATCTGTTATACGGTTCGCTTAACTTTCGTTCTCGTTTATCGTTTGAAGGATCATACCCGGGATCTTATTACTTAGGTTCCCTTAACCTTTCTCAATACATTATATTCCTTTTTATGATCCTCTTTTATAATCCTTTAATTTAAATCCTTTTTATCCTGTTACCTTATACTCAATTCTCTCCGTATCTTGTGGATTTCCGGGAAAAATCAAAGTGTTCGGAATTGGATTCTGACGATCTTTACATACACTTATATACCACATAGAGTACTAATAATATCCCATAAGATCAATAACAGAACCCCTACATAGCGTGGCATGAAAAGTTTTCTCGTTCAGCAAAACACTATTCATAAGGGTTTCAAAATTTCTCAAAAATTGGGGTTATTACAAATATGGATCACTCTCCTCACTGGAACAACCCGGGTAGCAATTGAAAGCTCTTCGAGGAAGCTGCTTGATCCGGACCATATACCTATTGAAATTAAGGTGAGTTATTCTGGGCTCCTACAATTTTTAAATCTTTTTGCTAAGCGGTCCGTATCAAGCACATTATGTTAGTTATATCATAACCGACCAATCCGGACCGCCAATGCAAGTCCAACCCTGAAAAATATTAATGATCCGGATCATCAATACTAAGAAAGCAAAAACAAGCCCTTGAACACATATACAATCACAAATACAACCCCAACCCGGGTAACAAAAAGCAACCAAGAGCCCGGATCCGGGCATGTAAGCCAAACCCGGATCTAAACAACCTAGATTTAAACTTACACAACCTTATACATGCAATTTCTAACAATGTAAACTACCCTAAATACGGGTTGTAGACCCCCAACCCGGATAAAACCCCAAACAACAACCACAAAGATCCTACTCAAAAATCAAAAACCCAAATATGAACTCTTTACATATACTTACACTTATTCTTATCAAGAACATCAATAAAACCTTCAAGAACCCCAGAAATTCGAACGAAAACCAAACAAAATTGAAGCATAAACACCCACAAATCTACAGATCTAACCACGCACGAAAACCAAGCCGCAAACACAAGAACTCAACACGAAAACAAATCAAAAAACCTCAACATCTGCTACAAAATCAGAGCATACAAATAAACCTTGGAGAAAAGTACGAAAACTCGAAAAAAGAAATCGAAAAACAAGTAAATAAAAAAGCGAGGAAGAAGGGGCTTACAACTCGATCGAAGACAGCAACAGGAAATGGGGGAGCCACAGCGAAAAAGTGAGAGGCAAACACTCCAAACCTTCAAAGAAAATCCGAGAAAATTGAGAGAGAAAAGAGAAGGAAGAAGTGACTGTTCATTTTTTGTGAGAATAAAAAATAAAATAAAGGGGAGGCAGCCTTTTATAGGCACTGGAATGAGTAACTACCCCTGCCACGTGGCAGCCAGGGGTAGGTAGACCCTTCAGTTATAAATATACAAATATATATACGTTTATATATATACAAATAATGGCACATTAAACCCCATAGTCATTGTGAAGCGACTTTTAAAGAACGTAACTGCCAAAAATTCAAAATCACGGGGGGGAAAACAGAAAAAACGTTACAAATTCCCCCATTTTTTTAAATCCAAAGCCTCCTACCCGGATCATAGACACCTGCCCAGATCCATGCCAATCCGGATTAATATTAATATTCGAAAGAAGCAGAATTTTTTCTAAGGCAGCCAATTTCTCTCACCTCAATCCGGATTGGGGGCAAGAAGGAAGCATAATTTTTCCTAAGGCAACCAATTTCTCTTACTTCAATCCGGATTGGTCTCTCCAACACCCTACCCGAAATGGGGGCAAGAAAGAAGTAAAACTTTTTTGAAGGCAACCAATTTCTCCCACCTGAATCTGGATTGGTATCTTCAACACTAGACCCAGATTGGGGGGTAAGAAAGAAGCAGAATTTTTTTTAAGACAACCAATTTCTCCCACATGAATCTGGATTGATATCTTCAACACCAGACCCGGATTGGGGGGCAAGAAAGAAGCAGAATTTTTTCTAAGGTAGCCAATTACTCCTACCTGGATCCGGATTGGTATCTTCAGCACCAGACATGGATTGGGGGGGCAAGAAAGAAGCCGAATTTTTCCTTAAGGCAACAATAGCTACATAACACGCATTTACTCCCTCATCCAGAAAATCTGCATAAGGGAGTGGGGACAAATGATAGGGTATACGCAACCCGGATAGGGCCCAACCCAGATCTAGGGTGAGGCAGGCTCAGTCGATGGACCAGAACCCCCCTCACCTAAAGCAGTTAAGTGAAGAGACCCGGGCTCAGGGCCAACCCAGGACCTGGATCATCTCCCATCCAGGATCCAACCCAGGACCAGGATCACCCAGCTAGGGCAGACCCGAGGGAGATCCCTACAAGCACATGCATAACCCACAACCCGCCAAGGAAGGGTACGTGGGCACGTGACGATGATAGCTATCAACAACTAACATCTCAGATAAGCATGGCGCGTGTCAGCCTACCGTTGGGGTATCCTAAAGGTGGTCTTTGCCTAGACACCTGTATGCAATCTACCCAAACTAGGCGTTATCCGCCTCCAATAACGAACGGCCCTGATCTAAAGGTACCAACCCCTAAACCCTACTTTTGGGCTATAAATACCCCAAAAGGAAAGGGTTTAGGGGTTAGACACATTTTTACACACACACTCTCTGACATACGAGCATATACACACACAGTCACCCCTTGTCCTATCTATCTTCATCTTCCCCAAACTAGCTCTTACACTCTCACACCAGAGGCGTCGCGGGGATCAAACCCCCCTCCGGTGTTGTTTTGCAGGTGCCCCACAGCAGTCGCACCTCACTCGCAGCAGCAGTCAAACCCCCCTCCAGTGTTATCACTTATTATCACAATAAAAAAAATATTATGTTATTTAAATTGTATCTAAGTTGTTGCATAAAAATTTATTACTATTATATAAAAGATGAAATATTAAAAGTTTTGGCACGGTACTGTTTTTTGGTACACGTTGAACTTACCTAATTACCCTTATCTATCTTACCCGAAAATCGTCTAAATGCCTTTAATCACTTCAAGCTCCTAATCTTGAGTGAAAGGACTTAAAAATTAGTAGATCTTAGCTACTAACTCTTGGTATGTTCCTACTAAGGCTCCAAAACACACTACACAAATAAATCAAGAACAAGTGTGTTTTTATGCCAAAGTTCACGGAACTTGCACCAAAGTGTATCAAATGGTTGGCTCTAACAAGGAAGGGTTCAAGTACACTCAATACGCTCAAAATAAACCAATCTTATCACTATTGACCTTAAAAAGGCTCAAGCTCCTCAAAATAGAGAAGACTACAAGAGATACGAGATGGTGAAGCAAAAAAAACACACAAAACTAGTCGCCGAAAAAGTTGCCGGAAAAAAATGAACGAAAGGTGGCTTTGGCTACTGACTTTTCAAGGATCAAATGGTCACTCAAAGGCAGCAAAATAATGCCAAGAAACGTGCCTAAGAGAGGGGGCCAAATGGGTGTGTGTTTGGGTGAGAAAGGGTGATAAAAACCAAGCCAAAATCAAGTTAAAACATGAAAGAAGGAGGGCTTAAGCTCTAGAAACGTTTTTGAAATTTAGGAGCAGAAGAGAGAGTGTTTCTAGAGTGTTTTATCAGCATAAGGTTGGTTCACCAAGGGCTTGGGGAAAGAGGAGGGTTAGGAGTCCTTTTATAGGCCAAATATTAGGGTTTTTAGCTTTAAAATAAAGCTAACACATCTTCCAAGGCAAGGAGAAGTGGGGGCTGGTTCATACAACTCATTTAAAGTTTTAGGAATTCAAATTTGCAGGTAAAAAAGTGGTTTGAGACGTTTTTGTATTATTTAGACAAAGCTGAAAATGTTCTGCGCGCTTACCAACGGCCAAAATTGCGTATTTCACTAAAAATTGAAAAACCAATGAAATATTATGAAATTTTGGGGATCCTCTAGAAATAATATCTTAGGATCATGGTCAAAATTTCACCTTGAAATAAGTTGACCATCTATGACTTTTAAGCGACCGATAAATCAATTACGTATCGTTTTAGGGGTCCCGGAAAAAAGTCATGCTAAAATCATGAAAATAATATATGTGAAAGAAGGCAAGATAATAAAGATAAATCCCAAGTTTCAAATCTAAAATACATTTGGATGTTTTATTTAGGATTTTACGAATGTTAAAACAGCTTTCCGGAGTGCTCGGAAAATACATTTGTGTTTACCGACGAGGCAGACAAAAGTTTTGACTTCAAAACTATTCAATAATAATATTCCTTATAAAATAATGATTATGAGGTCCACGGAATAATTATCTTTGAATTTTATATGATTTTATCCGGATAAATAAAGATTTACGGGTATTTTGGAATAAAGTCTGTTTTGGGTCTTTTGGCATGACTTTTGGCACTAAAAATTGAACATAAATATT